>NC_140946.1:43512572-43575072 GCF_014529385.1 Adiantum capillus-veneris | reverse complement strand
GAGTCTGTAAAACCCTTTACACTTAGCTCCTGACTCCCATAGCATATACGCATACTCTTTGTAGCTTTCAGGTATCTCAATATTCCTTTCACTGCCTCCCAATGTTTCTTGCCTGGGTTTGACATGTATCGACTTACTACTCCCACTGCAAATGCAATGTCTGGGCGAGTAGCAATCATTGCATACATCAAACTACCCACTGCAGATGCATATGGAATCTTATCCATTTCAGCCTGTTCTTCCTCAGACACAGGACAATCTTGTTTGCTAAGTTTCACATATGGTGGCAATGGAACACTCAATGCCTTTCCCTTCTCCATATTGAAACGTTGCAAAACCTTGTCAATATACTTTGTTTGAGAAACCAAATCAACTTCTTTGATCTGTCTCTCTCAATGCGCATACCAAGTATATGACTTGCCTCACCCATGTCTTTCATGTCAAATGATTTTGCCATCTTTGACTTCAAAGCTGAAATTTCTTCCAAGTGCTTGCCAGCAATCAACATGTCATCCACATACAAAATAAGGATCAGCCAACTACCATCCTTAGCCTTCTTTGTATATAGACAGTGATCGAACTCACTACGTTTGTAGCCTTGAGAAAGCATAAACTTGTGGAATGTATGGTACCATGCCCTCGGTGATTGTTTTAAGCCATAAAGACTCTTTAACAATTGGCATACCCAATCTTCCTTGCCTTTCTCAACAAACCCTTCTCGCTGCTGCATGTAAATTTCCACATCTAAATCACCATGCAAGAACGCTGTCTTGACATCCATTTGGTGCAACACCAAATCTAATATGGCAACCAATGCAAGAAAGCATCTCAATGTAGTCATTTTGACCACCGGAGAGAAGACTTCATCAAAGTCAATGTCTTGTTCTTGCTTAAAGCCCTTGGCAACAAGCCTTGCTTTGTACTTTGGCTGACTATCATGAGCGGTGATCTTATACCTGTAAACCCATTTACAAGGTAGAGCCTTTTTTCCCTGTGGTAATTTAACTAGCTTCCATGTCTTGTTTTTATGCAGAGTTGTCATCTCTGACTGCATGGCCAATTGCCAATTCCCGGAGCCCTTCATTTGCACTGCTTCCTTGTAACATGAAGGCTCATTGCAATCAGTCAACATGACATAGTTCAAAGATGGAACAAACCTATAAGGAGGTCGCGTGACACGTCCAGATCTACGCACAATAGGTGGCTCAGGCTCAGCCACAAGCTGTGGTTCCACTCTATCCTGTCCTTGCTCCTCTTGAGCCCTTACATCTTGTCTTGCACGTGCAGGTCCATCTTCTTGGAAGACAACTCTTCTAATCTCCTCAACCCTCTCTGGTTTAGAATGATATTTGGATTCATTAAAGTGAACATCATTGCTGCGGACAACCTTTCTGGATTCGGGATCCCAAAGTCTGTACCCCATCTCACCAGAATTACCATAGCCTAGAAAGATGCACTTTCTACTCTTTGGCTCAAGTTTGTTCCTAAATTCCTTTGGAACGTGAGTATATGCCTCACAACCAAAGACTCTGAGATGCTTGTATGAAGGCATTTTTCCTGACCATACCATCTCTGGCACTGAATCCTTCTGCAAAACCTTGCTAGGAGATCTATTTACAAGATGAACAGCTGTTGATACAGCTTCAGCCCAAAACCCATTTGGCAGCTGTGCATTAGACAACATACTTCTGACCTTCTCTTGTATGGTCCTATTCATCCTCTCAGCAACACCATTTTGAGGAGGATTGTAAGGAGCAGTAAGTTCACGTTTTATACCTTTCGAGTCACAAAAGTCCTGAAAGGCCTTTGAAACATACTCTCCACCATTGTCAGTGCGTAAGCATTTAAGCTTCTTGCCACTCTGATTCTCCACAAGTGTCACAAACGTTTTGAAAACACTAAACGCTTCATCCTTGTGCTTGAGAACGTAAACCCATACTTTCCTCGAGTAATCATCTATAAATGTCATAAAGTAAGAAGCTCCCCCTAGAGATAGGTTAGGCATAGGTCCACACAAATCACTATGAACAAGTGCCAACTATGTATCTCTTCTACTGCTTCTATGCTTATGTGGCTGCTGTGTTTGCTTACCATACAGACAATGCTCACAGAATTCAAAATCATTAAATGAAAAGCCAGGCAAATAACCAGAACGAGACAAGATTTCCATTCCCTTCTTGGACATATGTCCTAACCGGGTATGCCACAAAGAAACGTTCGGCTGCTCGGTTACATTGATTACATTTTTAGAGACATTTGATACATAAATCATGTAAAGTCCTCCAGACTTTACTCCATGTGCTACTGTCATAGAACCCTTGGATATCTTCCACATGTTCTGTCCAAAAGTGGTGACGTAGCCAGCATCATCAAGTAAACCTGTGCTGATCAAGCTCTTTGTAATTGCGGGAACATGTCTCACATTCTTCAGCGTGAAAGAAGAGCCATTCTGAAACTTCAATTGAACATCTCCAACACCTAAGATCTCACATGTCTGCCCATTGCCTAGCCGAACATGATCTTAGTGGTCACATAAGAGGTAAACCACTCCTTGTTTGGAGACACATGAAGTGATGCCCTTGAGTCTATAATCTAGTCACTCAGTGCATTCCCATCAGATGATGTAAGAAGAGCTGAGTCCATTGTATTCTTCAAGAAGTAGATGTCTCCTGACACTAGACTGTCATCCTCCGCAACAGTGTTTGTCACATTTATTTCTTGAATCTTCACTGAGGACTTGTTCTTCTCACCATGGTCTTCAGCTTTCTCTTTGCCTTTTTCTGCTTTCCATTCTTTGAAGTCTCTTTTCATGTGACCCTTCTTGCCACAGTGGTAGCATTCTATGTCACTCTTGCCTTTAGCACTGCGGGACTTGCTACGAGACTGATTCCTCTTTCCACCTTTGTACTTTTCTTTGGTCCTTCCCCTGACAACTAAGGCTGTTCCTTTGCCTTTGTCCATTGTCTTTCTATTGGTTTCTTCAGTAAGCAGACTTCCTTCTACACCTGCTATGTTCAAACCATCTGGAGGTGCAGAATTACTCAAAGCCGTGCGAAAAGTGTCCCAACTTTCCGGCAATGTGATCAACAGGAACATAGCTCTAACAGGTTCATCAAACTTGACACCTTGAGCTGACAACTGACTGTAGATTGTGTTGAATTCATTCAGATGATTGGACATAGGTGTCCCTTCTTTCATCTTCAAGTCAACAAGCTTCTTAAGCCAGTATACCTGTGAAGCTGCACTCTGCTTCTCATAAAGATCACTCAGCTTTAACCATGCTTGATAAGCCGACATCTCGTCTCCTACATTGAAGTAAACGCTTTCTGCCAAAGTTAGCATAATGGTAGAAAGTGCCAATTCATCCATTTCGCTCCATTCATCTTCGTCCATATCTTCTGGTTTTATCCCCTTGAGCTTTATAGGTTTTATATGCTTCTTTTGTACCAACACGTGCCAAATCTGCTGCTTCCACAATGGGAAATTGGTTCCATCCAGCTTCTTGATATTGTAAAGAGCAGTGTCTTGTGATCCAGCCATAGCTACGCTTCATAGTAGTGTACTTTCCTGGGAAAAATTCGGCAGAGTTTCCCCTGTAAACTGACCTCTGAACCAATATCAACCTGTCAAATGAACCAAGAAAGCTTCAGATTATGCAGAAATTTTTGCAGAGTCTCCTTTGTAAATTGGCTCTGGTGTACTAAAAACAGACCAAAAACAACTGAAAAAACCACTGTCTCTCTAACACTGTAAGCTGTGGGTAAACCTGTCCTGCACCTGTACTGTCTTTGACTGTCCTGTCACTGTCCTGTAAGCATAGACTGCGACAATGCCTCAACGGCAGTAAAGCAAAGATGCAATCCCAACTGTCTAACTCACAGTCAATACATCCTAGCTTCCTATCTAAGGGTGCTCGAGGGATCGCTCCAAGACCTGTATCACCGAAAGGATCTCAACATTCGAGAATCCCCCAGCTCAATAAAACCTCACTCGACCCTCAACAAAGGCTGCAGTAAATCTGACAATACATAGGCTTCCCACAAAGTCATACATCCACAAATTTCCCACTGTATGCTGTAACCGCTACGGCGGTTGTTTGCTGCGCGACTCACAGCCAGCAAACCCTCAACAGACATACATCATCTCTGACAATACATCCCATGTGGAAGTACCTGCAATGTCACGATGAAATCTGGAATATCAAGCAGCAAACACAAGCTACCTGATGAACTAGTGGATGTCGCCTACAGACTGTGTGTAGATGCGCTTGTGTCGTATGTGACACGCCTCCAAGAACTGTGAGCCGTCCTTCGATGTGTAGACAGACACAAATCAACACTCTGGGAGTGTCGATATCCTCAGCACCTGCAGTCGCAGGCCGAAAACCCCAAATTTACAGAGTCAGATCTGCACCCGGCGGATCTGCACCCGTCGAGACCACGTAGTAAAAAATGGCCTGCGTAGACCTTTGTCGAAGCCGAACGGTGGCCGAGATGACCTCAGAATGAAATTCTGACAACAGCAAGTCCTTCGGGCTTGTGCACGAGATTTGGGGCCGTGTCTTCGCTTGTCGAATTTCACTCCAATCTGAGTTGGTGACTCTAGCCTCCTGCAGTGCTGCCCCGAGCCTCGATCTGAGCTCTGATACCAGTTGAAGGAGTACGAGCGGAAGTGCGACGCGAGAGAGAGTGCGAGAAGAAGAGCACGACGATATGGTGAACTCGCTCTACTGTAATGTGTAGAGCATAGTGAGTTCTTATTAGGTTTTTACAAAAGAATATGTGTACATACCTGGCGGCCTGCCCACTTACCTGGGCGACCACATTGGGCTATATACCCCAACAAAAAGCACCTTTTGAGGAAATTGAGGGAAGATAGAAAATTCCCCCGCTACTTAAGGTACACGGGAAGATCTTCGCTGCATATGAGTATAGCCAAGACCTACAAGAATCTTTCCAAAAGATTAAGGATGTTATCTCTATCTCATAGCAAAGGCAAAAGACTACTGCTGACAAGCACAAAAGAGCCCAAGCCTTTAAAGAATATGATTGGGTCTTACTCAAATTTCCCTAGGCTCGAATAAGGCACACGATGGGCAAGAATCCTATGGGACACCAAAAGTACTATGCTAAGTTAGCAAAAAGGTACTATGGTCCCTTCTAGATTCTTAGGCCAATCAATGAGATGGCCTATCAACTCAAGTTGCCCAGCCATTGGCTCATACAGAATGCTTTTCATGTGAGGCTATTAAAGCCTTACAAAGGGGAGCCACCTCAAGAACCACTATTGAAGACCCACCGGAGATTGAGGACCAAGAAGAGGTGCTGCAGCCCGAGTCCATCCTCCAACATGAAGACAAGGAAGGTACTAAGAGGCGATAACACTATCCGAAAATATCTTATTAAGTTTAAGAATTATCCTTTTGAGATGCTAGATGGATGCAAGTCATATAATTAAAGAATAACCTAAACCTTGTCAATGCTTACAATGCTTCCCAAGAGTAAGGAAATGTACAAATGTTAAAAATGAACAAAGTTTTTGTCTTATAAGACTCTCTTTTTCTTTATTGTGCACAAAAATGAAGTAGTATGCATGCTTAGATCAAGTTTGCGGAGACGACGTCTCCCGAACACCAAGTAGAGCTTGTCACTCTACTATGGAAGATTGATAGGACTAATGTGCAGACATTCTTGTGGCAGCTCAGGTTCTCAAGTGCCAAATGGACTAGTCATCCATTCTGGAATGATGTCGTAGGGTAACATAGGGATCCTCTACCCGCTAGAAAAAGGACTAATGAATATGCTTTGTCTTCTCTACCCCATAGTCAAGGACAACTATGATTTCAAGAGAGAGGTAATGTCATAATAACTAATATCTAATTCTCTTAAATGATTTTCTCAAGTTAAACTGATCATTTAATATGGGGAAGTGCCATGGGAGCAAAAACTAAAATATTGGTTATGCTGGCAGACCGGCCACATTGGGGATCCAAAGGAGGGAAAATAGGGATAGGGGGGGCAATCTACAAAAAAGCAAGGTGCAACAATGGTCTAAAAGACCCTAAAGTTCAGCCCATTAAGACTTCCAAAATGCTAAGGTTCCAAAATTCAAAGGTTGTGTCAAAAGGCCAAACACTAGGGAAATTGGATGCTTTGTGTGTCCCAAAAAGTCTTCATAATCCCTACATAGGAGGGGGTGAGCCTTGCAAGTAGGGGATGAGAGAGAAACACACACACACACACACACACACACACACACACACACACACACACACACACACACACACACACACACACACACACACACACACACACACACACACACACAAGCTACCTTTACACAAAGGAAATGAGGGACACATGTCAGCTCCTTAGCCCAGATGCCCCACAAGGTGTACTCAAATCCTATTGGATGGCCTTGGAGATGGACCAATGAGAATTAGGCTAGAGTAGATCTAGTTTTATTAATTTAAAAACACCTAATAAAAGAACCAATAAGAATTAAGCTCTCTAGAAGACTATTGGATAGTCTCCCAAGGGGTCCAATGAGCATTCAACAACCCAATGGATTGCTTGATTCCTATTGGCCAAGAGACAAAGGGGTCCAATGAGAGTTTAGTTGCATTAATTAATTAGCAAAAGCTCTCACAAAGGGGAAAGGGGGACACATGTCAGAAGGCTATCACTTATGCTCCTAAAATCCTATTGGCTAAGCCTGGGGAGGTCTAATGGGGTGTCTGCATGAGCAAATAGCAAGAGGGGTTGACCAAGAGAGAGAGAGGGGGCTGATTTTCTCAAGGCAATATTTCATACACACTCACATAAGTCCATGTGTGGAGTAAGAAGACTCTCTCTCTCTCTTCTCAAGGTTTAATGGAAAGCTTATCACCTACTCCAAGCTTGTGAAAAGGGAGGCCTACACCAACAACTCTTGGCTTTGTGATGCAAATCCCCAACCAAGAGCCAAGCTTCAATGCATGCTCATCTCCTCTACCATGCTAATTACTAAGCTAAACTATGCTAATCTGAGTGATTATGTGAGGAGATGTACATATTTCTCGTAAGACTACTCCTCCTTTCTCTCAATCTACTCTCATACCCCGCTAGCTCTCACCATCTTCAAAGGTGTGTGAGGTCTTGGGTCTAAGACCGTAAGGGAATTGATGTTGTGTTTGATAAGTATTTTGCTTAGTGCTTGAAGTTTCCATGTTCATTGCACTAGCTAGTATTGAAGGAACACAAAGAATTGTATTGTAAAATGTCTCTCTTGATGGGAGAAACCATAATACAAAGCCTTTTGGAGGGGGGACCGGCTCCATGAAAATATGGTCCTCACCTGTTGTCAATAGTTTAATTTCTCTCTCTTTTGAAGTATTGTTCATGCTATCTAACTAGGTGTTATACTTTTTGTTGCTCCCTCCACCCAAGCACTCTTGTTATTCTCATTAGGAATATCTTCTAATGGAATGGTCACTATGTTCATGATATTTTCCCCTACACACAAGTTACTAGACCATTAAATGTTACAGGTTCGATATAGATAGATTGCCCCCCTTCCACTACATACTGGATGCACCCTCTCTGACTCTTACACAATCCGAGACCACTAGGCTCATCCGCCAGGACTTGACTCAGCTAGACACCAGGAGGACATGGGTACAACCAGCATAGGAGCTGGCTTCCTATCCCTTTGTGGGCCAATTGCAAAACTTTGAGTTATTTTCTTTAGGGATGCACAATCGTAGGTGGTTATGTGAGGCTATTCTATAGAATTTATCCTGTACCACACAATATCATTCATAGTCTATAATCGTACTATGTTGTTTCACTTTTGTTTGATTGAGTGTTTTCTCTTGTATGTATCAATAACCATGAATGCCATATTTATCCTGTACCACACAATATCATTCATAGTCTATAATCGTACTATGTTGTTTCACTTTTGTTTGATTGAGTGTTTTCTCTTGTATGTATCAATAACCATGAATGCCATATTCTAAAAATCCTATGGGATGATTGTATGTGTGTGTGTGTAGCTATTTTACTTAAATACATAAGCACAAAAGAACCATAAAGTTCAAAAGAAAATTGGCTTTATACAAGTGACTAGGGGTAGCACTAAAACAACTCAGTCTTATAATTATTTTTGTACATTGCAATAAGAATGAGGTCTCATTCTAGTAACAGAGTAAAAAGGAACAATTGTACTGTCAGCTTCAAAAAGTGGGATTAGATTGATATATGAAGGATGAAAAACAGCAAAGCCAAAGAGATTCCAAGAAAGGATAGAGTCCTCACCTGCATCCATTCAAACAAGACAATAGATAAGTTAGCCTTGAATGTGTTTTACAAGTGTCAATGGACTGTATCAGTTGTTATTAATATCCAACTTACAATCGTTTTAACCTAAACCATCATCCAAAGTAATCATGAATTTCAAATTTGCCAAGTCAAAAGGTGTTTTTTGTTCCTTTTAAAGTCATTTTATTGCTTGTCATAAAAAAGGTCATCACTCCTTTAAGATGGAAGCAAATTATTGTAGTTTTTATAGATAAGGTTATTATAAAGCTCAATTTTTTGAAACCTTACATAGCATATTAACATACATATCATTCTCATCGCAAGGCCACCACCCCTTCTGATCCAAGTGTTTTATTCCCAATTTCATGCCCAAATTATTTTGTACACTTACATCAGTCGTAACATACTGTATGAACTTTCAGAGCGGAGTGCAATTATTCCAAGAAAAATTATCAATACTAATCAAGTGTTTGTGGTTTCATTCTAAAAAATCTAACTCAGTAGCCCCTTCCTACTGCATCAAACAAGACTTGCATTATATGTGATTTAAAAATGCAGTTTCCAACCCGTTTTAGTCAAAACACCAGTATGCAGATATTTCAAAAACCAACCCCAAGGGCCTTAAAACCCCACCTTATTTCTTTATATAAGACAAACGACCCTGAGAATGTGGTATATTAACCAGTCCTCTGTGCAACATGTTCAAAATAGCGACACCAGGATGCAAACCACCCGACAGAAAACAAGTAATGCAACTAGAGCCATTTGGGCTGGGTGTACTACAACTTAACTCAAAAAACTAGTGCAAAGTTCTATTGCCTTGCCTGTCAAAATCAGGGGTATCCCATTCTTAACCCCCCCCCCCTCCCCCCCCCCCCCCCCCCTTTTTTTAACCACAAACTTGATCTAGCCCCTTTTTCAAAGAAATAACCGTATCAAGATAGTTGATCAACACCAAAAAATAATCAAAAAACCCGTGGTTATCAACATAAAAATGCCATTAGCTGCCACACAATGGTTTGATGATTGTTGCAGCCACATATTGGACAAGGTCTAGTGCTGGTAGTAGGTCTGGTTGAGGTTGCAGTTGAAGTGCAACCATGGGCTACATATGCAATAGGTATGACAATACTAACACATGGTAATCACTTCTCTTCTTCCTGCAACGAATTAATGATACCTTCCAAAGAAGGCAACAGATTCTTCTCCTTTAAAATAGTTACAATTTTACAAAATTTTACAGGTAGGCTATTAAGGAAAACAACTATAATACCTTCATCTTACATAGGGGCTTCAACATAAATTAACTGTGCAGATGCTTTTCAATCTGTTAGCTAAAGCTGCAATATTCTCGTCATCACACTTGGAAAGAGAGTACAACTCCATTTTTAAGGCTCATTTTGGAGTAATTAGCCACTTTCTCTAATTCCAACCAAGCAGTACTTGAAGATTGAACATCATCCAAATAATGAATAAAGTCATCTTCGAAAGATGTCAGAATAATACCTAATGCTTGCTTTGAAAATAGTGCTCTCGTTAACTGCAGCAGAGGTGCTAGCTTCGTCAACTGATAGATGTTTGACCACGCTCCATAGATTCTTTTGCATTAAATATTCTTTCACTTTGATTTATCAGGTGTGGAAGCCGGATCCATTAAATTTATTGATTTTTGACACCATCTTTGAAGTCTTCAAGAAGATCTTGTTGACAGAGCCTATCAACAACCACTTGTGAAAATTCACCACAGTTAGCCTTTACTTGATATATTCAACATCGTGAAGACAACATGTGCTTTTGCTAAATGGTTGCTCTGGATGGCGTTTCAAAACACCCACAACACCTTTGAGAGCTTGCACTACATTCTTGCTCTGTAGAAGCATTTTAGAATGCTGCAAAAATTGGGCATTTTGATGTCCCCTTTGACGTTGATCGTGTATTTGGGATGTCCTGATCTACGCAGCATTCTAAAATGCTTGCCTACGAGCACCCTCACCTATCCGCTTCCTGATGCCTTTCTCAACACCTGAGGTAGCGCTTGATACGGGTCAAATTTTTTGCCTCTAAAGTTTCGGGTATGCGCAAAAGCTGACAACGTTTTAAGATGCTTGTCTATGCCACCAAGAAACTGCATGCCTCAGCTCTGATACTAGTTGATGGGCTTGGAGCTAGGGAGGGTGATGGCGAGATGTAGCCATGGGGAGGTGAAGCGTGCAAAAAAGCACAGAACGAGAGAGAAAGAGAGAGAGATAAGCTATGCCACAACACAATATTACCCTTATTTGATTAAAAAACTATTACATATATAGAGTTGCTCTTTCCATGAAAACTTCTAAATGAGGTAGATTTTTATCTGCATACCTTAGGAGGAGTTTCCCACGGGCTTGACACATTAACTGAATCCAAGCTTGAATGCCCAATAAAAAATATCTCTCTGCTTTAAGTGGACTACTCTAACATCTACTTAGCTACGTCCTATTTCCTGAAATAAATGGCACAACTTACTATATGCAAGCATTTAAGCAGATATGTGTACATAAATATGATAGATGTGACGATGGTGCAACACTCTTATTTCTTATTGAGTTTATAATGCTCTATACTAAACAAGTTATCAATTACTTCATTGCAAATAAGTGTATTATTTTTTGCGACATCTCTAGAATGCGACGCGGTGGTCTACACAGCTAGAGACAGAGCGATTACTAGACCCTAAACCCTCTTTATTGTGCCACACAATGGTCTACATAGCTAGAGATATGGAATCTAACCCTCTTTGTACTCTTCTTATAGTGCAATGTGATGGTCTACAGGAACAAAGTGTGTAGTTTTCTAACCCTCTTATAGTGTGACACTTTGGTCTACACAATCAGGGATAGGGTACTAAGCTGCAAACTCACCCCAAAGTGTGAGACTATG
Organism: Adiantum capillus-veneris; assembly: GCF_014529385.1. Taxonomy (NCBI): domain Eukaryota; kingdom Viridiplantae; phylum Streptophyta; class Polypodiopsida; order Polypodiales; family Pteridaceae; genus Adiantum; species Adiantum capillus-veneris. The sequence goes on along the minus strand of NC_140946.1, from coordinate 43,563,856 downwards.
CTCTACAACAAAAGGTTCAGTAAAAAAAAAGTTAATCATAAATAAAAATATTTAGAAAAAGTTGTAAAGATCACCTCAAAAGGGCTTTGCAAGGGCTCTAACTAGTCAACAAGAGGAGAAATATGACAAATTGTTTGAATTGTCAAGTTGGATTTTTAAAATACAAAACAATGGTTTGATACAAATATAGTTGATAGAAATATATTTTTGAATCAAACTATAATTTATATGGGTAAATGCATAAAATACAAAAATACAACGTTTAATTGCATTTTATATGTATAGAAATAACTATACATGTGTATAAATGCAACTTAGGTAGGAATCCTTAGCATGCCATGTGAAGATTGATTCTTCTTATGCCATGATGCTAGTCCTAGGATTTATGGCGTTTCAAATGCAATTATGGATCAAAATTATCAATGTTTTCCTCTCTCACATAGTAATATGATCATAAAAACTCTATGCTTTTACACAAAAGACCTTGCAAGGTTTTAAGCCACCTCTACATTTCTTTTGTTAAATGTTAGAACAAAGTGTATCCAAGGAATGTAACAGTGAGATCAATGTTGTGATTTTCTACTATTAGTTTATATTTCACTAAAAATTGAATTAAAAGTTTTGTAAAACATACTTCATTGCAAATTGGGTTCTATATCAAACGTATTTATTATAGTCTTGAACGTGTCTGGAGAAATGAATTCCAAGTCATTATGCAAGGGGATCTCTTCAATGTCAATATACACATTAGATAGTATGTGTAGTCTTTGCTCCCCCCAAAGCAAAGCTAGATGATTGGATTTCATGGACCATGAATCCACAAAATCTCTCCAATGACAGTATGATCATAGATTAAAATTGTATTCTATACACTATCTTGCTTTTGTAAACATATAGAAAAGTCATGTGTTTTAATCAATCTTTTTGTTGATTAGCTTACCCAAATTAGAGAAAGTGAGCAAGGGGGTGCTAGCAACATTGGCAACTATTCTAGGGGGAATGCAACTTGCTCTGATACCAATTGTTGGAGTTAGGGTTACAAGAATGCACACACATCTTGAAGATAGAGACAAAGCTCAAGGAACACAAAATGAGAGTGTATTACTAAGTGTGCATTTACAACATAAGATAGCCCTAGATTGATGGGAATATATGCAAAAGCACACGGGTAAAAAACCTCCTAGTAAGCGGAAAACATTCCCCGATGGTCCTAAGTTTTTCACACACATCACTACCATACACATGGAAACCGATTGTCCATTGAGTGCCATCTAGTATGCTAAGGATCAATTCACATGAGCATGTGGTTTGCAACAAGTTCGCAATTAGTAGGAAACTTTGAGGAAACCATTTTGTTTGTGTTTCAATTTTGGGAAGGAAGTAGCAACTAGTTTGCAGATGGAGGAGAATTAAGAAGGCAACTAAAGAAAAAGAAAAAATGTGACCCATCTTTCCCAATATTGTAAGTAAAAAAATATCCTTGGGAGATTTATTAAGAAACAGGTGCTTTGTTTATCCCCTCTTTATTTTTTCCTCTTGCTTCCCTCCAAAACAAAACGTTGCCCAAGTGATTTGCATGTGAACTTGGGTGCACACAATTGCCAATTGCCAACTAGGTTCCAACCTCACCTTTGTATGAATTGGCTCTAATATGCAAGTTTATTGTACCTATTGATGATGGATGTTTGGGCTATTACATGTTTGAAGAGAGATGCCTTTGTGGTCTCTTGGGGTTGTTTCCTGCAAAAGAGTTATCACACCTTACCGAGAGAGAGAGAGAGAGAGAGAGAGAGAGAGAGAGAGAGAGAGAGAGAGAGAGAGAGAGAGAGAGAGAGAGAGAGAGAGAGAGAGAGAGAGAGATATCTTTGTGGGCTCTTGGGGCTATTTCCTATGATGTGAAAATTCTTCTTCTCCTTGTTTTTCTTTTTCTTCTTCTTTTCCATACACACACTTAAAAGAAATTCCTTTGATACCATTGCAACAATGTAAGCTATGGACAAACCTACAAAAATATCATGAAAGAGCACACAAGAAGGAAGAGAGAGAGAGAGAGAGAGAGAGAGAGAGAGAGAGAGAGAGAGAGAGAGAGAGAGAGAGTAGTTGATCCAAGGATTGCTTGTATCATTATTTTTTGATCCATGAGTGAATAAATTGAATTGGTTGCTGCAATTAGTTTTCCCCAAGCTTGCAAGGGGACATATGGTTGAGTTGATGGAGGATCTTTCTCCATTTTTGGTGTCTTTCTTCCTTGATATTTATCCTCTTGTCAAATGATGGGATCTATGAGCCTCTTCCGTTCATATCTAACATCATTTGGTTCATTCCCTTGGTATAAAGTCCAAGAAAAGGTGTCATACGAAGCTAGCCCAAACATAATATCATAGAAGTCCATTAAGATAACAATTAAATCTAGTTTTTTCCTTCTACTCACCTACTTGTACTCCTATGTCAAAAGCCACGGAAATGTTTGAGTCTTCTCCTTGTACATATCCCACTAAGATGCTACATCCTCCTCTTTGCGTTTGTAATTCTCGCCCCAATTGATATGAAGTTATGACTCACTCTAGAGTCTAGAATGTTTGAGTCTTCTCCTTGTATAAATCCCACTAAGATGCTCCATTCGCCTCTTTGTTTTTTAGTTCTCACCCCAGTCGATATGACTCACTCTAGAGACTAGCATGACTAGCTAGGTCTACCCATCAATCATGATAGAATTGGAGAGCAGAAGCATGCTCTATCCTAAGGGTCATTAATGAGCTAGACTATCGTGGATGAAGCCTTAAGCTCACCATGATGATAGGGTTAGGGTTAGAGCAATGGAAATTAGATTTAGGCTATATCTTAGGGTAAAGTCATAATCGTGGAGTGTAGACACAATGATGATAGCTCAACGTGCAAGTGGTTCACTAGATGATATCATCTTAAATAGGCTTGGTAGTTTACATCCATTGGCTAGAGAGGTTCCATCATTTTTTATTAGACCATGTCATCATTTCATCCATCCTAGTCGACAAGGAATCTTTCTCATGTGGGGCCACAAGTGTGGGCTTGCCCTAACACTCGCCCCCTTAAGACAACGCTTGGGGCAAAATACAAAGATGTCATAATTCCATGTCATAGAGTACTCCAAGGCTCTACTAATACATCTAATGTAGTACATGATTCGTCATGGTAGTTCTCATAACAAATTTATCACCTATGGTTCAACAATACTCATCCTAGGCTCACAAGGTAGACATATGATAATACAAAATAGTTCATGTCATAAAGTTTTAATTCATTGAAGAAATTTTTTTGTCATTGTTGCCCCCTTCACAATCTTCATCTTAGTGTCATGATGGCAATGTCATCTTCTTCATGTAGTCGTGTCATTCTTCATAGGTCCGGGTGGACAAGGATGCAATCTAGTGGTCACAAATTTTTCATACATAAATTAGAGCGCATGGATGTGCTTTTTCAACTTGGAGCTGATAGAGGCTTGAGGAAGCCCCGTGGGATTTCTTGCCTAGCTGAGGGAATTGGTTTTTTGTTGTGTGAGAAATAGGCCTTGAAGATTTTAAATATGCAAAGCATTGATGATGAAAGAATGGCACTGCAACATCATGTGATGGGGAATAGCCCACTTTGGGATATTGCCAAGGAGTTGAAGTTGAGCACGTGGGACAAGCAACAATTAGTGTAGTAGAACCATAGGTTATTGGAGAGCTTGTGACAACTTTGGGTGCAGTGGTGATGAGAGGAGCACTACGAGTAGATTGCAGTGGTGATGACACAATAGCAAGGTTGAGCAATGGTGATGTGGGACTCAAGAGCCTGAGATGAGTATGTGATATGACCAACTTTAGTAAAGGCGAGGGAGGTTCCAGATAGCGGTGTAAGTTGAAAATTTTGAATTGGTGCACCTCATGCATACTGCAAATCTCAAAATTATAAATGAAGCAAGAGCTTCGGCCTCTCGGGTTGCCAAAGGTGCAACCGATGAGTAGGAAAGTGATGATCCACCCACGTGAGGGCTCTTTTTGTGTTTTGATTTCCTCCTAAAAGTAGGAGTTCATGCTCACAACTGAGCTACAAAAGAACCTTACTTTGTAGCAAAACACACACACACACACACACACACACACACACACACTCGGTCACTTTACTTTGCCTTGGATGCTACTTCTAAACTCACACACACTTCACTCCTGCTTTGGTCTCAATAGTATGATCTTATGGGTATACCATTTTGTGAAGCACTCACCTTGAATAATTAACATGTATGGTGGACTCTTTTAATAAACCTGTACCTTGCTACTCCTGGATCAAACTCTTCACAGTACTTAACTTGTACTTGCCCATTAAATGAACTTTCTAAATATTTGAACATCAACTATTGGCTCTTCTAACACCCCCCATTGGTGGATGTTCATGGATGGACTATAATACTGAGTTCTTCTCTAGGTTGTACTAGGCCTTTTGGGGTTGATGGCTACATTTTATATTGCTTGAGTTTGGGTAGTTTCAGATGGTTGAAATTCACCCTTTTTATTACCTAATAATATATGACCTAGTGTGGTGGGATCATAGCCTTAAAATCTTATTCAATGGGTTATTAACCCCGGCATGTATGGGTACACACTTATAAATATCGGTTCTTCTCCCAAGCATGGTGAATGAACAGTGCATGATATACACTAGGTGTAACTCTTATACATGACCCTGGGAGCTTATTAGGCAAGTGGGAACTAAATGCTTTTGCTGGTTTAAAATGATGTGGTATGGTGGGTACATAACCCTAAAAAATTACTCATTAGGGTATTCAAAACCGGGGATGTTTTGGTTGCACTCTCTTAAGTGTTGGTTGTTGTAATTTTTGGGTCAAGGAGGATAGGTTAGTGTGCCATTCATGCTAATGGCATGCTTGGAGAGGTTAGTGTAGAGCTTGAGAGAGAAACTATTGCACAATACAATATAGAGTATAATTGCAAATGATAGACTTACATTTATTAGGCAGAATGTGCCTCTATATAGGCTTATACAAAAGAGACAGCCTTTTGACACATGAGCCCAAGATGTGGTTACCTATGCACAAACACAAGTGGCTTTTCTATACACATGGGTCCCCACATCCCAACAATCCTCCCCTATGTGGGTTTTGGTTGCATATCACTCACAAAATCGTCCCCTCGAAACACACTAGGATGAGGCACACAATTCACAAGCCTTCCCTTGAACACAAATTTGCCTTCCTTAGACACAAAGGGTGTAGGCATACAAAACATCAGGGTGTAGGCACACACAAGCATCCCCTGGCACAAATAGAGGGTAAGGTACAATTGAGAGAATGCTGAACCGCATTTCATTTGTTGTTGGTTGGTTGGAGGATTTTCTCCCCCACACAAATTTGCAAAAGGTGTTGTACTTTGTTTTTGGTACTTTGCCATAGGTTGTTGTTGTAGTAGCCAAAATGTTGATGATGCTGTTGTCCTTGTTTTGATCCAATTACAAAATGTGAAAAAAAAGCAAAAGGAACATAAATGCATATATATGTACAATGGAGGGAAAAACCACGTGGGAAAAAAACCCTCATTATTTATGATGTGCAAAAGGATTTTTAAATTATTTGGAATATGTTGGAGAATGTCCCCCAATATATGTCCCTTCGTCTTAATGTCCCGAGCTTCATTTGCATCGTTCTTTCAAAATCATCTGCATGTTGATGTTAATTTTCTTCATTCTTGTTGTTGGTCTGTTCTGACAAAGATGCAATCTCCATGGAGAATAAAGTAGTACACATATATATCATGTGTAGTACTCGTGTGGGTGCGCATCAATATGGGTGGTCTTACCATACACGTATCCTCTAAGCATTGTCTATAAACCCGTGTGTGCATAGTGCTCTTGTGCACGAGTACTACATACACTGATGGATGTTAGTTAGATGGGTGCAGAGAGAGAGAGAGAGAGAGAGAGAGAGAGAGAGAGAGAGAGAGAGAGAGAGAGAGAGAGATCTTCATAACAAGCATACATTGCGCTATTTTGCCTTTTGTGTGACAGTGTAATGGATTTGATAAAAAATAGTGTTTACACTTCAACAATGTCATTCAATGTACAAAAGAAACTATCTTCTAGCACCAAAATTGGTTGAAAGAATTTTTTCATAACCAATGTGAAGCTCCTCTTAGTCTGTTTGGTTGGTGTTGGAACGACCTCCTTGATAAAAGTTTTCTTTATTTAAAAAACGCTTTAAAACTTACAGCCTGTACGAGCGGGCCTGAGTAGTAATGATGAGGGTGCTGACGAGTTGTCTGTAGGCCGAGGGTGGTGGGGCGGCAGGTAGAGGTCGGGGTCGCAAGCCATATGTGCAAGCGAGGTGGCCAACCCTTGTTGATAAAGCACACGGGGTGCACTCGAGGGATCAACGGCCCGAGTGCATCCCACCGTTGGATCAAATCTGGCTGGGAAAAAAAATTCGCGCTGCCTGTCCCACTCCCGCCTCGAGCTCGCGACCCCTTCCCACCCACTCGCAGACCTCAACCGTCTCGCCTAACGCGCCTCCATGCAACCAATGCGCCTTTAACAATATAAAAACCTGCCCGCTCTGGGCGCGTCGATCCAACGGCCTAAAGCCCCTCGCCTTGCCGATCGTGCTCCCCGCCGTCGATCCCTCGAGTGACACCCCGTGTCACTTATAAACGAGGGTGGCCAACCCTGTTGAGCACGCAAGAAGTCTCGTGGAAGCACCCAAAGGCTTCATGAAGCTTGTGTGTGTGTGTGTGTGCGCGCGCGTTTTGGTTGAACCTTGCATGGTGATGACTGGCGGTGCCTCGTGAGCAGCCCCAAGGGCAAGCCTTAAGGTGTCCACTTTCAAGACTCTGACTCAAGAGGAGGGGGTTTTGTCAATTGATGAAGCAGCAAGAGGGTAGGAAGTGGGCCCCAGGAAGCTTTCATGTGTAAAGGGTACAACGGATGCAGTCACTGAGGCCACATCATGAGTAGGCAGAGTGCCAGCGTGAACAAGAGGCAGACGACGCGTGTGTGTTGGACAATGGACATTTGCATCCGTCACCCAAGAACAACCAGGCTCCACCTGCTTTAATTTGGTTCACCAAAAACTTTATGAGGTGTGGGGAGTGATTTCTACACACAACAAAAAAGAAGTACACACACACACACACACACACACACACACACACACACACACACACACACACACACAATGATTAGGAGAGATAATTTCCTCCAAATCCAGAGGTTAAGCAGGCCTTTGAAGAATTTTGCACAGCACAATTGAAACACACAATTACAAAATTAAAATGGGGCTTTTGATTGCGAATGAAAAAATCAAGCAAAATCCACGCAATTCAAGCAAAAAAAAACCATGCAAAGTTGAGTAAAAATGGATCCTAATGAAGATTTTGAATAGCACAAATTGACTTAAATTGAACCAATGGGACTCAATTGCAGCAAACAATGAGTGCATGGAACAAGATTAGACCATAATGCATACTAGTTGAGCTTTTGAAAAAACCTATTGTAGTCACTCATGTAAGGGTAGTGGCTCTGGACATTAAGCCATGAACTTGCCCAAGACAAGAGAAATTAGCAAATAGATTAGTGCTAATCTAAATGCAAATACGTAGAAATTGAATTAACTTTGTGAGCAAAGAGGGGACTCACAAAATCTAGCATAGAAGGGGATGCCTAGGATCTAATTAGATTAGGAGATGCTAATCTAGGAATAGCTCTGATACCAGTTGTTAGGTTAAGGAGGATAGGTTAGTGTGCCATTCATGCTAATGGCATGCTTGAAGAGAATAGTGTAGAGCTTGAGAGAGAAACTATTGCACAATACGATATAGAGTATAATTGCAAATGATAGACTTACATTTATTCAGCAGAATGTGCCTCTATATAGGCTTATACAAAAGAGACAACCTTTTGACATATGAACACAAGATGTGGATGCCTATGCACAAATAGAAGTGGATTTTCTTTACACATGGGTGGTAAGGGGTTCTTCACATGGGTCATTGACACATGACACTTTTCTAGGTGGAAGAGATTGTTCACACAAGAGATGCAACAAATCCTCATAGGCTAACAGTAATCCTGAGCGTGAAGTGAATTTACACCATTGTTTGTCTAGCTATTTCTTGCTCCCTACTCTTACACTCTCTCTATCTCCCCTACACCTTGGCCTTAGAGACAGACTAGCATGATGATGGTATGACACAGCCGGATCATCAAGATGCTTTGTGGATTTTACAGACTAAGCTTGCTAATGATGCCTTCCATATTTGACCGACTCAAACTGCTATAGTAAGGTGAGGGTGACTCGTCCCCCTCACTTAGCCTTGCTTTACAAATGCGTGTATATCATGAAATGGCTTAGCTTTGTGTTCTATTTCCAACTTTACCACTGCACTACAAATTTTGGTGGGTTGTGGGTGTGTGCTGCTTCGTATTCTTACATTTTGGAGCTCACTGGGTTTAACTCAACTACTCAGGTTGATGTCGTATTGGTGTGGTTATTAAAAACATATATAATGGTCTCTTCTCTTTCTTTTTCCATGAACATGTTACAACGTTGATGTATGCATTAAATGATTATCGACTGTGGCATTTGAATAAATCTGTTGGGATTAACAAACATTAAAATCGATAGTATATGGTTGCATAGGGTTTACTTAATGGCTGTGCACCAAACCATATTCTGCTAGGCTTTCAGCTTTGGTTTTTTCTTGAGCTGTACTCCAGTGTGGATCTACTGGCTAGGTGTTTTCCCCCCTACTTTGCCATGGATCATGGTATTAATTTTTATGGAATACAGCCGTTGGTTTTTCTTGCTGACCTACAATGTGATCTAGGTATCTGAAGGTTTTATTGGAGGGTGTTAGACCTCCTGTATTGTTTAAACAAACAATAATACTTTGACTATATTAGGCATTGCAAGGTTTTGGCGTGAACTGGTTGATGTCGAAATCTATTGATATTGTACATGCTGGTTGACACCAAACTAATTTATCTTACTTTTGGGTTAAAAATATATATGGGTAGAAGCATGTTAATGTGTCACTGAATATGTTGTCCCGGATAGTGCTAGTTACTTGTGCTTGTTAGCATATACTGAAAACGGATGGGCAAGTCCTTTGAATCTCAAATGTTCCATAAAAAAATTATTTTCCCTCCTCATGTGCTTCTATTTTCAGTCACTGAAGACGATCGAGGAGTCTCTCTCTCTCTCTCTCTCTCTCTCTCTCTCTCTCTCTCTCACTCACACACACACACACACACACACACACACACACACACACACACACACAGACTAGCAGGTGGTTTGCTGAGTCTTTCTCTCTCTCTCTCTCTCTCTCTCTCTCTCTCTCTCTCTCTCTCTCTCTTTCGTTCCTTACGCCGAGAATCCTGCATAAGAGATTAGTTGTCAAAGCTGAGCTCTTTCTCTTGTTCTGACACAGACCTAGCAGCCAACATTATTGCCACTAGCTCCAATGCTGAAAATGGAGCCGTACTGTAATTTGATGGTAAGCAAAACTTATGTGTAGTCCACCCACTCCAAATGAAGTCATTGGTTTTGTTGGTCACATCTTTAGTTTTGTGAGGGCATTTGTTCATAGTATGTGTGTATTAAAACATCAAGTGTTGACAACTATACATTTAAGTGATTTTAAGTAAGTAACATATTATGCACGTCTACAGTTTTAAGAAAAAGCAGAAGAGAGCCACTACAGGCAATGAATTACAACTCCCAAGATCCAGCTCTTTCTGTAATCAGGGAATATGAGAGAGTAAGAAAGAGGAAACAACGGGAGCAAAAACAAATGAAATTTGAGTGACAACATCATGCCCTCAACGATGAGGAGAGAAAGAAAATCTCCTTTGAGATTGTGAGAGCCTTCAAGAGTAGGACTGAAGGTTTTAGTACCGCAGCAAAGTGGGAAATCTGGAATCTTGTTGCTCAACATCCACATGTTCAGGCAATCCATGATGAGTCTTTCGAGGAGGAGGCTATTGTACAGACCGCAATTGTCTCCAATGTCCGTAGCACACTGGCTACCGTCAAGAAGCCAGGTCCCAATGAGGAATTTTTTTTGAAGAATGCAGCATTGCAGATGATGTTGAATTCAAAGGAAAACATGCCTATTGCAAAAATTGCCAGGGTCCTAAATGTCAATCGTCGCACCTTGCACAAGGCGAGATCACGACAGGCGAAGCCCGATGTTGATGGTCAATTGTTTTCATTGGTTGCATGTCACAAGCAACACCATCATAGCCCTATCACAAATGAAATTAAGGAATTGGTCTACACATTTTGGAAAGTGGAGACTCGCGTTTCACTGAACAAGAAGGATGTTTGTCGAAAGAGGATGGGGAGAAAAAGGTACATAGAACACCTAGTGCACCTCGTAGACGAGCCTCAGGTGATCAATCAACTACTTGTACATAACTTATGCATTTTATGCATTCCATCTCTAGTGCTTAGTAACTTGTATATACTGATCAATAGCATAATGATGTGTAGACTTTTGCTAGTTAGCATATGGACTGTGTTGGTTAGCATATTGACTATGCTAGTTAGCATATGGAGTATGCTAGTTAGCATGTCTTGGGTTCTAAATAGCATACAGGGCTAGTTGCTTAACACAATATGTATGATAATTAACATACCTAGTATGCTAGTTAACAAACCTAGTGTGCTAGTTACATACCTAGTATGCTCAATTGCGTGATAAATACATTGTCTAATAGAAATTGATTATGCTAGTTAGCATATGGAGTTTGCTAGGTAGCATACGGAGTATGCTAGTTAGCAGGCCTTCAATTCTAAATAGCATATAGAGTTATTTGGTCAACCCAAAAGGTATGCAAGTTAACGCCACTTATGCTAGTTAACACCTAGTATGCTCACTAGCATGATGGGTATGCTATTTAAGACAAGGGTTATGCTAGTTAGAACTAGCAGTTGGGCTGCGTATGATAGTAAGCATATGGAGTATGCTGGTTGGCATAAGAAGTATGCTAGTTAGCATGCCTTGTGTTCTACCTAGCATATAAAGTTAGATAGTCAGCAAAAGATGTATGCTATTAACACCATTATGCTAGTTAGCACCTATTATGCTCAATAGCATGATGGGTGTCCTAATGCGTATACTAGTTAGCATAGTGAGTATGATAGTTAGCATACAGACTGTGCTAGTTAGCATATGGATTGTGCTAGTTAGCATATGGAGTATGCTAGTTAGTATGCGTTGGGTCCTAAATAGCATACAGAGCTAGTTGGTTAACACAATATGTATGCTAATTAACATACGTGGTATGGTAATTAACATACCTAGTATGCTAGTTACATACCTAGTATGCTCAATTGCATGATAAGTACGTTGTCTAACAGAAAGTGAATATGCTAGTTAGCACATGGAGTTTGCTAGGTAGCATATGGAGGGTGCTAGTTACCAGGCCTTGAGTTCTAAATAGCATACAGAGTTAGTTGAACAACACAAAAAGTATGCAAGTTAACACCATTTATGCTAATTAACAACTAGTATGCTCACTAGCATGATGGGTATGCTATTTAAGACAAGGGTTATGCTAGTTAGAACTAGCAGCTGGGCTGGGTATGCTAGTTAGCATATGGAGTATGCTAGTTAGCATGCCTTGTGTTCTACCTAGCATACAGAGCTAGCTAGTCACACAAGATGTATGCTAATTAACATAATTTCTGCTAGTTAACACCTAGTATGCTCAACAACATGATGGGTGTCCTAATGAGTATGCTAGTTAGTTGATGGTCTGTGCTAGTTAGCATGCCTTGTGCTCTACCTAGCATACAGAGTTACCTGGTAAACACAAGATATATGCTAGCTAACACTCTTTATGCTAGTTAACATACATTGTTGCATGCACATTAGGATGTTGATTGTTACTATGATTTGTTTTCATGAAATTTCTGGATGTCCTAGTTAGCAATTTGAATACTGATCATCATTTGGATGTTGCAGGTTGAGTTCTTTCGTATATTCAAGGAAAAACATCGAGATTGCAAGATTGGCCTGAGAATGTTTGAGATGTTGAATCCATTCTTTTGTAGGCGGCTAAAGGATAGATACACATGCTGTTGCGAATACCATGTGCAAATGTCTTTTTTGAAGGACACACTGAACCACATGCGCTCTCGTGCTTTTGGGTTGCATAGAGCAGGTTGTGACTATATATGCAGTATCTGTGCCCCAGGTGAGAACATTAGCAAGGGTTGCTTGGCTTCACATCACACGTTCAAAGGTGTCACACATATGTGGGAGTCTGTTCTCTGTCCAAAGCCCGCAGATGCAGTTTTCCATAGAAGGGAATGCCTGATGGGAGAGTGTTTGACATGTGAAGTGAATACGTTGGAATTATGCTTCTTGGAGACAGCAAAGCCAGGTAATAGTATTAATGTGAAAGTATTTGGATATGTACAAGCTCAAGACAAGCATGGAAACAGTAACAAAAGAAAAGATCTTTTGCACAAAGAAATGTAGTGTTGGGAGTTTCTTCAACTCTTGAAGACCAAGTTGGAGCTCTTTATCACTCATAACTATGTGGCTCGATGGCAAGGACAACAATTCAAGGATTGCCTTCTTCGGTTTTCGGAAGATGTCGTCGTGTCAGTTGTTGATTTTGCAGAGAATTATGCCTTCAAGGAACAAAATGAGATTCAGTCAATGCATTGGCACTCTAGTCAAGTAACCATTTTTGTACACATAACATACTACCGCAGGGCAGGGGAGGTAGTCAAAACCATCCACTTCTTCATATCAGATGACAAGGTGCATGACACGTTGTTCGTGCAACACTGCTTCATGCTACACCATGACTGGTTACAACAAGAGGGTGTCACTCCTAAGTAACATTGGGTGTGGTCTGATGGTGCGGCCTCATAGCTGGGAGCCAGTCCTTTTTACTTCATTGCAAGATATGGTGGACTCATAGAGATGGGGATAAGGTGGCTCTTCTTTGGATCAGTGCATGGCAAGGGAGAGCGTGATGGTGCAGGAGCACTTGTGAAAAGAACCTTGATCCATGAACAACTAAAACCTAATGGAGCTATTTTGCGGTGTGCAGCTAATGTGGTTTCTTATTGCCAAGCCAACATGTCGCAGGGAGCACCTTCACAATATCCTTCAAAAGAAAGGGAATGTGCCCATGTGTTTAGGGAGGTTAAAGAGGGGGAAGTGAACAGGGAGGTGAAGTGGGATTGTGCCACTGTGGCAAAAAATTGCTCTCTGCATGCTTTTCGTGGCCATAACCCTGGGGATCCAACTGCCCTTGCAACAAGATCCTTGGCATGCTTCTGTGATGCATGTATGCATGGAAGCTCACGTGCAGCCTTGGGATTATCATACTCTACTGCCATTACCTGATAAAGCTGTGCCAGATTCGGAAGATGAAGCATCCACCTACGATGACTTCACATACAAAGGTCATCATGATGTGTTGAGTAGAGCTCTATGTGCTGGAGAGACATTTGCTGTAAATCCAAATGCTTCGACCAACATCGAGGATGTGGATTTCTACTTGGTCAAGTGTGTTGCAGCAAAGGAGAAGGGGTACCTCGATGAGTGGGTCAATGCAATTGATAGAGGCTCATATGTTGTGCAAGGTCTGTATTACGAGCAATTGGATGCATACACCTTCAAGCTAGACCACAAGCAGCCCATCGTCCACGTACTTTCACATCTCGTATGATGTATCAAAGTACCCATGGAGCACATCCCAAGGAGATGGTAGGTGTACACAATCAACCCAGAAAGCTATGAAGCAATCTATAATAGCATGCCCTTCAGCTTTTAAGTTGTAATCACTGCATCTTCAATATACTTCTTGCTCGGAGATAATGCAGTTTTATCAAAAACTTGGGTCTCTTCTGTCTCTTGTGTGCTTTGTGTATACATGGCTTTGGTGTGTATCACAGAGGGGTCTCAGTTTAAGAGAGATCATTTGTACAACCTGTCTCATTGTGTTCTGTGGGTATGCTAATTAGCATACTGTTAATGCTAGTTAGCATACAAAATGTTCTAGCATACCTTTTGCTGGATTTTAAGGAGAAGAGATGGCAGCTTCCTGTATATTGTGTATGCTAATGCTAATTAGCATACTATTTATGCTGATTAGCATAAACTTATATATGCTAGTTAGCATAAACAATATGCTAATTAGCATAACTTTGCTGGTTTTCAAGTAGAAGAGATGGCAGCTTTCTGTATACTGTGTATGTTGATTAGTATACTATGTTGTGAGTGGAATGCTAATTAGCATACTCTTTATGCTAGTTGGCATACCCTTGCTGGTTTAGGGAAGAAGAGATGGCAGCTTTCTATATATTGTGTATGCTAATTAGCATACCTTTGTTGGTTTCAAGGAGAAGAGATGGCAACTTCAGTTCTTTGCGTATTCTAATTAGCATACTGCTTATGCCAGTATGCTAATTGGCATACCTTTGCTAATTTTAAGGAGAAGAGATGACAGATTTCTGTATACTGTGTGGTATAATTAGCATACTATGGTGTGAGTGAAAATTAGCACAAACAAAAATGCATAGTATGCTAATTGAAGGTATACTTATTAGCATACTGTTTTTGCCAGTTGGCATAAACAGTATGCTAGTAAGCATATCTTTGCTAGTTTTAAGGAGAAGAGATGACAGGTCTCTGCATCTTGTGTATGCTAATTAGCATACTATTTATGCAAATTCGCATTCTGTGGGTATGCTAATTAGCATAGTTAACCGGCATAAATAATATGCTAATTAGCATAGGTTTGCTGGTTTCAAGGAGAAGAGATAACAACTCTCTGTATACTGTGTATGCCAATAAGCATATCATGTATGCTAATTAGCATGTTGTATGCTGGTTTCAAGAAGGGATGGCAGCTTTCTATATACTGTGTATGCTAATTAACATACTATGTTGTGAGTGGAAGTTAGCAAAAACAAAAATCCACAGTATGCTAATTGAAGGAATGCTAATTAGCATACCATGCATGCTAATTAGCATATTGTTTATGCCAGTTGGTATAGACAGTATGCTGATTAACATACCATTGCTAGTTTCAAGGAGAAAACATGGCAGCTTCCTGTATATTGTATATGCTAATTAGCATACTATGGTATCCTGTGAGTGGAAGTTAGCACAAACAAAAATGCTCAGTATGCTAATTAGAATGTATTCTAATTAGCTACTGTGAGTATGCTAATTAGCATACATGGTATGCTAATTAGCATACTGTTTTGGCTGTGTTAGCATAAACAATCTGCTAACTAGCATAAACATTATGCTAATTAGCATACCTTTGCTGATTTCCAACAAGAATGTATACAAATTCAATGTTTACAAGACGCCAACAGTACACATAGTATTGTCTTCAAAAAAAGAATAGTACAGGATCTAATCATTACTATCTGAAGTGAATGTCGGAATAGTTACAAACATTGGAAAGGCAATTTACAATTCCCTCATAATGTTACAAAATTGCAGAGAGCCTCCTACTTTGGATAAGATCGTGGTTTAGCGCGCTTGTACACTCGGTTTTGCCTAGTGTCCGTTTGCTTCTTTGTTTGCTGAGCTTTTGGGTCTTGCTCTCTTTCTTCTTCTTGCTGAGCTTTTTGTTCTTGCAACTCTCTTTCTTCTTCTTGCTACTGCTGCTTCTCTAATTTTTCCCTATGTAGCCTCTCTCTGTTATGTATTTCAGCTTCTTCATCAACCTCCGTCTGTCTCCTACGCATGGCTTCATTACGTTGGGCCTCATTGCATTGGTGCATTTCTGATTCCAGCTTCCTGATCAGTTGCTGTGAAAAAAAATGTGGGGCACTATCAAATGCATTTTCAGTTGTATACGCTGCTGCACGATCCTCTGATTGCAGCCATAGGAACAGCCAGCTGCTCAAAGTATCTATCAGGAAGTTTTGCCACTGTTCTTTGGTCTGCTCTTCTATCTTAGGAGTAACAAGCCAACTTCCTTTAGGGTTCTTGCACACTGTACATGCTATCATCAATAATTAGACTGTTTTGGGGCCCAAAGTTGTAGTTCTCCCAAAACAATCTCAAATCCTTCAAGAACACAGGCTTATTATATATCTGCCAAGGCTGGCCACTACAATGACTCTGTGTAAAAACACCTCTCAGCTTATCCTGTTGCTCTTTCAATACCGTTTCTAATATTGCATCCACTTTAGGTGCCATGCTGGTGCTCCATATATACACATGGAAAAATCGGAGGCACCAATCCAAAAATTTGTGGCTGTCTTTGCGACAAAATACCAACGTCCTATCTTGCACATTGTACTTTATCATTCCCCTGCATGTTTAGGGGGAATGTCACCATGCATTGACTCTACAACTTGTACAAGTAGGCCATTTAAATCAAGAACCAAAGCACACCCCTCGTCTGGCAATGGCTTTGGCACGCATATTGGGTATGGTAGTGCATACCACTCAGCAAAAATAACTTCCCCCGAGGGATGAACATAACTGAAGTACTCATTTATTTCGTGAAGTGTTTAAGACAGCTAGCCAGGCGCTTCTCAATCTCGGCTTTTTCTTTTTGTAGCTGTCTAGCCTTGGAAAATAAGCCGCTTTTGTATGGTTTTGCATGCAATGGCATAATTCAAATCATGCAGGGCAACCCCGGGGGATTCACTAAGTTTTACCGTATGGTATCACGTGAGTGTACAATAGGGGGGTTATAAAGCGGAGAAAAGGTGCATTTTACAAAGGATGGTCCCGTATATAGGGGTTAAAAAGGGGAATTTGGTGCACGCAGGTGACATGTCCTTATTATAAGTGGTGAATCCCCTGGGAGGGCAACTAACTGCAATTTCTCTTGCCTTGTGACACAGAAATGGTATCAAATAAAGACATTATAAAGGACAAGCAAAAACTACTGAACTGCTGCACAGTAAAATAATATTGAAAAGATTTTTTCCATTATAAATATATAGATAGATACATGCCACAGGGTGTGGAGCTTGCTAACACTACATAACTTGGACACAATAGGGATCAGATTCAGCATAATTTCTTGCAAGCACGTGAGCGAATGGCTTTCTTTTCACCTCTGATGCGTTTGTTTATGTCATCTAGGGTGCTTGGAGGGGCATCACATTTCTCGTCCCCAGGTTCTTCCAGAATCTGTTCCACGACACCTTTTCTCTTTAATTTCACTTTGTTTACAAAACCCTATAGGCGGCTTTCATCACCGGCGTCTTGCGCAGTCAGCCCACTGTCAGTCCTGAAACCTTCCTCTTGAGCACTCCTACCTTCCTCTTGCACACTCCTAACTGTTTCCTCTGAGACGCTTGTTTGATCATTTGTAGGGGGCTTGGGTTTGGGTTGAGTAATCATGATAAAATCTTCATCATCATCATCTTCTTTACCATCTGTAGCAGCCTCGTGTGTTGTCACATGTTGTGGCATTACATCTGCCCTTTCATGCTATCTATCCAGCTCATCAGATTCATCATTACAGAGCTTCTCTTCTTTCCTTTGATTGACAAGTGTCTTGTCACGTTCGCATCCTGCATTATTGATACCTGTGTATTCCATTCACCCGTTAAATTTCATCGATACCATTATGATTGCTTGTATGCATAGTGTGACAAGTAGCATTCCATGTATGGTAGGAATCTATATCCCGTAGACATTCCTATTGTCTATGCTAACTAGTATACAAAGTGTGCTAACCACCATGATCAATATGCTAGCTAGCATACAAAATATGCTAACAAGGAAGTGTGAATATAGTGTGTATGCTAACTAGCAAAGAATGTATGCTAATTAGCATATATAAAATGTTAATACACAAAATTGTGTGTATGTTATGGTATGCTGATTATTGATGGTGTGCTAATTAGCATACATGCTATGTTAATTAGCATATATGGTATGCTAATTAGCATACACTATATGCTAGCATAGATGGTATGCTAACTAGAGGATAAGTTATGCTAATAAACATAACGTCTCTGCTAATTAGAATACCATTTTTGCTGGTTAGCATATTGTGCATGCTAACTAAAATGCACATTAAGATAACTAGCAAAGAGGTATGCTAACTAGCATACAAATTATGATAGCTAGCTCAAAATGTATGCTAACTAGCATAGAGGTATGCTAACAAGCATACACATCATGCTAGCTAGCAAAGAAGGTATGCTAACTAAACTTTGAATGCGTGTTAGCATGCACCAAATGCTAGCTAGCATACAAGGTATGCTAGTTAGCATACTGAGTATGCTACTTATCATACTTTTTTTTTATAGCTATCATACTTGCATGCTAGCCATCATACAAAATGTTCTAATTAGCAGAAAAAGTATGCTAATTAGCATATTATATATGCTAATTAGAACTTTGTGTTTAGCCATGTGCTTTTTATGCTAATTAGAACATTGTGTTTAGCCATGTGTGCTAACTAGCTAACAAGCTATGCTAACATTATGTTTAGCCATGTGCTTTTTATGCTAATTAGAACATTGTGTTTAGCCATGTGTGCTAACTAGCTAACAAGGTATGCAGTGCTTTTTATGCTAATTAGAACATTGTGTTTAGCCATGTGTGCTAACTAGCTAACAAGGTATGCAACACACATGGCTAAACACAATGTTCTAATTAGCATATATAATATGCATATGCTAATTAGCATACTTTTTATGCTAATTAGAACATTTTGTATGATGGCTAGCTTGCAAGTATGATAACTATAAGAAAAGGTATGCTTATGCATGCTAATTAGCATACCTTTTTCCTAATTAGCATACTTGCATGCTAGCCATCATACAATGTTCTAATTAGCATAAAAAGTATGCTAATTAACATATTAAATATGCTAATTAGCATACCCTGTATGTTAGTTAGCACACTATGTGTGCTAACTAACATACAGGCTATGCTAATTAGCATACCTTGTTTACTAGTTAGCACATTGTGCACTAATTAGCTTATTTAACATGCTGATTAGCATACTTTGTGTCTAACTGGGAAACTCTCTATGCTATTTAGCATGCATAGTTTGTTAACTAGCATAGAAGGTATGCTTATTAGCATACACAGTATGCTAACTAGCATACAAAAAATGCCAACTAGTATTCACAATATGTTAGCTAGGATAACTATTTGTGCTAACTAGCATACACAGTATGCTTACCACCATGACAATGTAAGCTAGCTATATCTCATAGCATGCTAACTAGCATAACTAGGTTTGACAACTACCATACACAACATGCTAGACACCATAGCCACTAAGCTAACTAGCATACCTAGGTTTGACAACTACCACTCTCTTGCTCCATCTGGATTTAGACAAAGCCTAAGACATGATCACATGGTCATTTATTGAAGATGCCATGAAATCTCTAGGCTTTGGGCCTCATATGTGTAGGTTGAAGAGCACCTTTGGTGCTAGTAGCCAATTGTAGATACTTTTCAATGAGAGAATTGTGGGAGCGTTTGAGGCAAGAGATCCATAGAACATGGGTGCCCTCTTGCCCCTCTCTTGTTCGCGATTGGATCTCATCCCTTGGTGAACTTACTCAAGGATAGTGCTGTGAAAGGGCAGATTCAAGGGCTATCTCTCTCAGACAACAACTAGCTGATAGCTAAGCTCTTCGTGGACAACTCACTTTTTCTCAAAGATTTCCCTCGAGTGATCAGGAAGGCTCCGGAGATTTTGAAAACATACGCCATACCATCAGGGTCTAAATGTAGTAGCAAAAAATCAAGATTGATCTCTCTCTCTCTCTCTCTCAGAGCATCTCATTCGACCCATCAATGTGGTATGGGGAAAGTGTGTCAATAGGGAAGATATTTCAACACCTTGGAGCCCCGCTAGGGGTAGATATTAACCATAAGCAAAAATTCACTTGGGTCATGGAGAAGATAAGAAGCAATATGCGCAAATGGGAATATGTGCTTCTTCCCTTCCAAAGTAGAGAGTGAAAGTGATCAACTCATTCATGCTCCCATATATAGCTTTCAATGGTCCATTGCTAAAGTTGGCCAAATGCAACTAGAAATATTTCCTCAAATTGGTAAAAAGATACCTATGGAAGAAAAACACCAAAGACTCGATGCCTTGGCAGTGAGCTAGCTAAGAAACATTTGCAAGATCTGTTGAGCAAGGCAGTCTCAGGATTCTTAACCCAAGTATCCACTTGAAGGCCCAATCTACTAAGATTGTGGTCGCACTTGCAAACCAAGATCAACCTTGGGCTACTATGGACAAGGCCATGATGGACAATGCCAAGCTCTAACCGCAAGATGGATAGTGGAAAGGATTGAGGTACACGACAACGTTCTTGCCCCAAGGTGGGCTAGCTTGAATATCAGAGGTGGGACAAGCGAGCTTGTTAGGAAATGCAAAAGAGTGGCAAAGACTTTGATGTGGGGAGAATTTACAAGGTATTTCCACAACTTTGCATCTCATTGGTCCCCGTAGCTAGCTTAGGTGGGAAGCATCTCTCTGAACCCATTTTGGAGGGAAGTTTCTAGAAAGACCAATAACAAAGGAATACGACTTCTGGACCAAATGTGGGATTTTAGCAATAATAGGTGGAAATGCACATACCAAATGGTTCTCCAGTACAACCTGGATGGAACAGAAAGGCTACTGATTAGCACATCCCTGGAATGGATGAACAGTTGGTGCCTGCCTAGTTGTGAGTTTGAGTAGGAGTGGAAAGCATGGAGATAGCCTAAGGATAAACACTTCTATAAGCCTCAAACCAAAGAAGTATACCACGCACTTATGGATTTGATGGATTGGTTATCTCCACTAAAATAACAATGGGGTATGAATTGGCGAGATTCAAGATGGGAGAAAGTAACCAGGAACATTTGGTGCCCACAGTGGCCCCTCAATATGAAGGTAATTCTATGGAAAGTACTCCGGGGAGCATTGTTGACTGAGGTAGAGGATCTTGCTAGGGGAATTTGGCTCGGACAGATGCTCCCAATGCAAAATGGCTAGCAAGGACCTCTCCCACCTATTCAAGGAGTGCCCTACGATTAGCAGCCTTGCAGGTAAGATATGAAAATGGGTGCAAAGGACAGGGAAGATAGGCTTCTATAAAAACAACCTGTTCTTGGCAGGGAACGCATTTAAAAGCTAGGAGACACTTAGTGCAACACAAATTGTTAGATTTTGCTACTTCAAACAGGTCTAGAAGGCAAGGAACGATCACTTATTCAATAGAACCATGAAAACAACCAGGTTCACAGAGATAATACAAGAAAGCAAGGGGAAGATCCTAGCCCTATGAATATTTGAGAGCTCTGATGAATGAAACATGTTAATTGACACCACTTTAACTGACTCTCATAGATAAAGACCCTATCTTGTCTTGGGGTGGCTCCCTGATTAACCAATGTATGAGTGACATCTAAGAGTTGTCATGGCTCGGCACAAGCATGGCACAATTGAAAATTTTTGTGGGTTTCAATATAATTCACTCACCATTGTGATTTTTTTCTAAAAAAAAAGGATAGGATGCCCCTTTATGATGAAGTTAAGAATCCACAAGCCTTTCAACCATGAGTAAGGCATCTACATAAGTGGCATGATGTTTTTTTGTCTCTCTCTCTTTTCCTAGTAGTGTATTAGAAAGAGGATGGAGTTTAGGAGGGCCTCTTTATTGCCATGAGATTATGGAAGTGAATCAATGAAATATGTGTAGGTCATGTGTGCAAGAGTGTTGGGTGTGTAAGAGAGGTATAAAATGCGGTTAAAGGATGCACTTTCCCCCGAACAAGAAAGTGAAAAATATAATAAGCTATGTCCATCCATAAATTTGACATACAATTTTTCCAATTTGCACATGTGGCTAGTTGTTCTTAGCTTTGATAGTTCTAGTTTGTTGCTTCAATGCCCTCAAAGTCATCACCATTTGGGAGTTCTTAGAGTTTTTTTGCGACTAAGACAAATCAATCAGTTTTTCTGGAGAGAGAGAGAGAGAGAGAGAGAGAGAGAGAGAGAGAGAGAGAGAGATTGCTGCATCTATTAAGAGGTCGTGTCATGCATCACTTTTATAAATGCGATAGACTATACGTGTAGGAAGAGAGTATTGACATTGTTCCACTTGGAAGAGAAGATAGCCCTATGAGAATAAAGGCATTGTTTCCTTGGTTGGCTGCAGCAACGTGCGGGTCACATACTAGTATATATTATTTGCAAAGATTCAATTAATAAACTAAAAACAAGAGAACATATCAATTTTTCTTGGCAAGGGGAGCATCACAGACTCCCATTCTTTTCACCTTATACGTTATCCTATCCAAGATCCATTCTAATCTTTGTTTTTTTATTACCTCAACCCCAATCGAAGCGCTAAGGTATAGTGTGCCGAACGATCGTGCCTGAAAAAGGTGCGTCCAATCAATGTAAAGAAACAATGAAGTGATAAATGTTCACCTAACTCTCCTTTTTTCCTCTAAGGTTTATTTAAAAAAATAATCAATAGAATTTCAATGCTTCACATGAAAAAATTCATCCAATAGTATAAGAAATAATAAAATATCAAATGTATGCATGACTCTCTTCCTCTCTTCTTGTCTAAGGCTTGCCTCAACACTATCTCACACGCGCATGGGTTGGATGGGATCAATGGCCCACCCCTTTTGTGGGGAGCACGGGCATCGTGGGCCGTTGATCTCACGGCACGTTCGAATTTACCACTTTGCTTGAATTCACTAAAGCCGCTCTGAATTTACACAGCGACGGGTTTATCATAAAACTCTCCCTTCTCCCATTGCTTTCAACGAGCACGCGTAGATGAGATGGTTAAGGTGATAGGCTTGCAAAGGTGGTGTCCGGGTTCAAGTCCGAGGGAAGGGGGGACGAGGGCACCCGAATTTACAAGTTTTGGTGCGTCCGAATTTACCTATTTTCCTGAATTTACAAAAGTCGCATCGGATGGCTCATATTGCACCCGATCCCCTAAATGGGAGTGGGCCATTGATCCCATCCAGCCCATGGCCGTGTGAGATAGTGAGGAGGTAAGGCTTGTTTTAGTAATCCAGAAATTAAATAATCAACAACACTCTACATTGAAGGATCATCATACTTCCTTTTTTGTTTTGTTTTTTTTACAAAACTCACAATTGTGAGTGAATTATATTGGACAACCCAAAAAATTACAAGGTCTTGTCATGCTCTTGTTGAGCCATGACATAATCTAGGGACTATAATTACATCAGCTATCAAAGCAGCCACCCTCCACCCCCCCCCGTCGCCTCCTCCTCGATACACAGGGAAGAGAGAGGGAAAAACAAATTTTTTATATAGAAAATGGATAGTCTCGTCAATGATGGGTTTATTTCTCTAGCAATAGTAAAATTTCTTAGCAAATTAGTAAAGAAAAGAAACTCATGAGGCTTTTCAATAAGGACCCATTTCAAAAGAATGAAAAACATTTTAAAACAAAAAGTGGAGAAGAAAGTCATAAAAGTGTAGAAGAAAGTCATAAAGCCCTTAAAGAAAGACCCAGAAAATGCTCCCAATTTTGAAGTTGGTCTATTTAAGCGAATCTCATGAGATGCTTCACTAGAGCTTAGGTGAAAAAAGTGAATTATGACACGCGGAGGAGAGAAGGGAGAGAGGGAATGATGGCACATCTGTCACGTTGACGGGCGAAAGCAGATTTTTTGATGCGTTGCATACATGCGGTAGAGCACTGCGCGTGAGGTTGCGTGTTCATCTCCTCTCGGACACGGTAAATGTGTTCACAATCCGTGTAGAAGGTTGCGCAAGGGAAGACTGTGTGTGCTGAGCATGGATGTCGGATAGGCTCTCTCTGTGGTGTGACGTCCTAGCATGAGACCTAAGGCAAGCAACATTGGGCGATGGGTAATCCCTGAGGCCAACAACACTGGGCAATGTATGCTCTCTGCGCCGACATGTCCTCCTGAGGCCAGTAGCTGTCGTCGACGGATGTGCACGACACCAACGTCACCTTATGGAGGGAAAGGGGGTCGAGTCAGGGCACAAAATCAGCCAAGATTCCGCTTAATAAGTGAATGGACCGAGTAGGAGCCAATATATAAAGTAGAAAAAGACATTCAAAAATTTATAAGCCTTTTTCCTTGTTGTCTAGGGCACTAGGCTAAGCAATTTTATGGTCTTACCTTTTGGAAGGCCAAAAGGTAGCACCTAATTATGCTTGCCCCCAAGCACGCTCAAGGGCCAAAAGACTAGAATATCTTTTGTAATTTCACTAAAAAGTTGTAAGCATTTGCATGAAAAAATACATCCAGATGGTACAATTTGTTTTTAGGTAAAATTTTTCAAAAACGGTGCTGGTAAATGTCATCTTCCCTTTTTCTGTGAGCATTATTTTTTTGGATCAATATAAACGCTCCCCATATTCGGTTATTCTCAACTTGTTTTACATATTCAGTTATTCGTTTGGCTTGATTGTCCTTTAAGTGTGCTTCTTGGTGAACTAACTTGGTTTGCAATGAAGGATGTGAGTCGTGTGTGACTGCAAGTCAAGGTTGAAGGCTCTTCGAAGATCTCGTGTGACACTTGGTATCAAAGACTGGTTCAATGTGATGGCCTATGTGCAGTGGTGGGGTTCCTAATCCCATTGAGTGTGAACCAACCAGACATGGCTCAACTATACCAACTAAACGATTAGTCCAAATTGAAAACGATGGTATCCTTGAATTTGAGATAGAACTCGAACTAGGTATGCCTATATGAAACACTCCCATGACAGGAAAATTTCGAGTTGGAGTTGTTCCCATCTTCTCTCTCTCTCTCTCTCTCTCTCTTACACGTGCACACATACACACATACACATAACAAAGTTTTAAGTTCAATATTTGTGGGGTAGATATTTGGGATCTCTCTTCAGTAAATAAGAAAAGGAGACTATAATAACCTTTGAGTGTAGTAAATTGGTTATCATAGTTCCCTCTTAAATACCAAGTCTTAAGTTCAAGACTTGTCACATAGAACTTTGAGGTCTCTTTATGTGTTCGTATGACATTAAAATCTCTCTCTCTACATTGCGTGATGCATGGAAGCAACAAAAGCTTAAATTTTCCGACGCTCTTTAAGATAAAGTATTAAAACCTCTCTCTCTCTCTACATTGTGTGATGCATGGAAGCAGCAAGAGCTTAAATTTCCTGAAGCTCTTTAAGATACAATAGTAAAACCTCTCTCTCTCTCTCTCTCTCTCTCTCTCTCTCACACACACACACACACACACATCAAATCTTGAGATCAATACTCATCAAGTAGATCTTTTATATTTTTGTCGTTCTTATGAAAATAAAAAACTTCTTCTTTTTCCTCCTCCCCCCCCCCTCTCTCTCTCTCTCTCTCACACACACACACACACACACACACACACACCGATGCCCCACGCAAGGTTGTAATAGATTTTCAATGGGTGTGCTCCTCCTCTCTTGGTATAGCATGTCCTCGAGGCGGTGGGAGAGTGATCATGGATGTAACGGGCATTCAACTTTTCTACATTTGTCACACCCTTCCATTTTTGGACTATTTAGTGTATTTTTACGATCAAAATTGCAAATTCTAGGCTAGATTCCAAGATTGCCTTGAAGAAGATGGACAAAATTTTGCAAGTATTAGTGTAAATTTCATCAATGCTTCAAATTTTGACCTAAAATTGTGTCTATATTTATTTTAGAATTTCTTTGATTAGAAAAAATATTTTTGACAAACCCTATTTGACACCTCTCTCTCTCTCTCTCTCTCTCTCTCTCTCTCTCGTAGGCTCGTGTCATCCCATATTAGTTGTAGGCAGTGCCATCTCGACCCCGAGACCATCTAAACTTGACTCTTTGCGCAAAGCTACATTGTGCACATCTTTCACGCTAGAAGGACAATGATACATTAAGGTGTCAAGTGTAAGGTTTTAGCTCAACATTATGCGATGCGTGGAAGCTTTAAAAGTTTGGAATTTTTTGAAGCTCAAGAGGTTGATGTATCACTGACCTCTTAGAGATTTCATGGCTCAGCATGAGCATGGCCAGAATTTATAAATTTTTTGGTGGTTGTCAATATGGTTACTTACCATTGTGAGTTTAACAAAAAATAAATAAAGTGCCGACGGTGGCCTTGAGAAGGCGCTATTTTTTAGCTTTAATAAAATTTTGTCAGTGTGTGTGTGTGTGTTTGAGAAAAATAATTTTCAAAAACATACAAAATTTTCTTTGGGGTAGATTCAAAGTAGAATTTCAAAAATAATTGGCATTTTTTGCAATTTTACTCTATTTTCATAAATTTTTCAAGTGGATTTTCTCCTTCTTCCCCTCCCTTCAAACGGCTAATTTGGATTTTCAACCGGCTCAAGGCTAAGCTGAGGCACACTTTCGCCAAACTCTGTGTGTGTGTGTGTGTGTGTGAGAGAGAGAGAGAGAGAGAGAGAGAGAGAGGGAGGGAGGTAGTGTTAGAAAAAAACCGGGATCCATGTATTTTAACCAACTAAAATTATAAATTCTCAGCTAGATTTTGAGCTTACTTTTAAGAAAATCGAGAAATTTACACAAGTTTTAGTGTTATTATCGGCAAAAGCTTCAAATTTTGACCTAAAAATGAAAAGAATCTCAAGTTTACCCTTATTTTCACCTGATAGAGAGAATCTATTTTTTTAGTCTTGGAGGGAAAGAGAGGGAGAGGGAGAGGATCTTCTTTATACATTTTTAATGCCTCACACCAACACCAATAAAATGACACCTTTTAAAAACACTGAAATGAAGAAAAGATCATATTGTATCTAATCAAATGCTGATAGAAAGACTAAAGTGCAAACAAAATTGATATCTATCTATACTTCTATATCTATACTATATATGAAGCAGTTTAAATTTTTCAAACAAGGAAAACACATCCATGTGTCAATCTATACTATATATGAAGCAGCTTAAATTTTTCAAACAAGGAAAAGACATCCATGTGTCACACTCGCCATTTCAAAGGAACCTTAAGAAATGCAAAAGTGAAAGGTAGGGAATGAAAAGACTTCTTAGTCCTAGAAATGTATAGTAGAAAAATTAGTGACTTTGAGTCGTAGAAATGTAAATAATGTACTCTGTATTTACAATATTTTTAGTCCTTGGGAAGGCCATGGCATTTGACTTCATCTCTCAACTTTCAAGGGTGAACCTTGACTACTTTTGCTTTCTAAAACAAGTTGAAGGGTGGCTTTACTTTGCATTTTGAAGGCCATAAAGAACATGTGTTATGCAAGGCTATGGTCATACGAGGCTTAGTTGTCCGTTGTATCAACCGATAATTTTTGATAGTATGTAACTTTTCACCGACTTACTATGCCGGTTTTTTGCCAATCAATCTCCTCTCTCTCTCTCTCTCTCTCCCCTGTTTGCGCCACACTCTCTCTCACTACTTGCTGCTCCCTCTGACATTTTGAACTGTCGTGTCTGCCTTAGTTAAAACTGTCAAGGCTTATAGATAACTAAGATTCATGTGACCATGCCCTAATGAACCTTCCTTTGTAAGCTTTCATGGATCTTCCATGTCATAAATGATCTCCAACCTTAGTGCTCAAAGCTCAATAGCTGCACGCATGTATCTGTGTTTTGTGTGTGTGTGTGTGTGAGAGAGAGAGAGAGAGAGAGAGAGAGAGAGTTGACGTGCCATTCACTAAGGTGTTGGAGCGTTGCAAGAAGGCCTTCCACATTTGCATTGCATTATTGAAGTGCAACGATTCAATGATGGGAGTCCAATGATTTTTTGTAGTGTGTATGAGAGAGAGAGAGAGAGAGAGAGAGAGAATGCGACGTTATTGATTGAAAGATTTTGTGTGTGCTGAGAAATAGAGAATGGTCCATGTGAATCATCCTCTGTGTGTGTGTGTGTGTGTGTGTGTGTGTGTGAGAGAGAGAGAGAGAGAGAGAGAGAGAGAGAGAGGAGGGAGAATAAACATTGGTCTTACAATCAACAATCAACAAAGCAACGATGAACAGAATCCACCATTGAGAATCACGAATGGACATTGAGAATCGACAAAATCGAGAATTTATGTAGTTGGAAAATTGTGATCCGACGAATCCAAGGCAGAAGGCGTACAAGCCCAAGGCAAGAGCGAACCTCAACAGACAACAAAGGGAGACAACGAGAGGCAACTCTAGCAACTCTTGGCTATTTTAAGGTCTTTATGCTAGATTTCTTGCTCTTACCCTCGGGTTGTCTCCAAATTCAAAGGTGAATCTCAAAATTGTTAGGTGGGATTGCACTTCTTTTTAGGCGTTTAAAAGCAAATTAGAATTTTTGAGGTAAATCTCAAAAATTTGTAAGGGGGTTGCATTGAATCGAGGTGAGGCACAATACTTTTTTCCAAAAACTTGGAAAACATACATATGAGAAATTTTAGGGGCAATTTTATTATATTTGAAGGCTATTACACTCAATTTCTCTATATTTTGTAGGTTTTCTCACCTTCAAATCTAAAGTTGAGATAAATTTTTAAATCTGTAGGTGGAACTACACTAAACCGAGGGAAAGAGAGAGAGATTGTGCAAATCCACCCTTTTTCAACAACGAGCAAACTATAGTGCCCAAAATTGTACGCCTGCAACTTGCATGTGTGTGTACGAATAGGTGTGTACACAGTGTGTGTGTGTCACCATCACTATATGTGTCACAGAGAGAGAGAGAGAGAGAGAGAGAGAGAGAGAGAGAGAGAGAGAGAGAGAGAGAGAGAGAGAGAGAGAGAGAGAGCACTCTGCCACTAGCAACTAGACAAAGAAAGAGAAAGAGTGAGGTGGGTCACCAAGACCTTGACTAGCGTAGCTACTGGTGATCATATATAGGTACGATAGGCCAAGCGGTGGTGCTGAAACATTTAGCAGTAGTAACTTGGTTGTGAAGTGTTGTTGAACAAGGGACATGCACTGCTTGCCAGTGGGGAGCGCTTGGTAGTAGCAAATGGGTGCTCAGGGCAATGGGTGTACATGGGTTTACTCAAGCCATTGATTGTTGGGGCTGATGGCAAGAGGGAAAAGAGTTAATGGCTTAGGTGGGAGAACCTCCAGCCATGAATTGATAGACTATGTGTGTGTGTGTGTGTGTGTGTGTGTGTGTGTGTGTGTGTGTGTGAGAGAGAGAGAGAGAGAGAGAGAGAGAGAGAGAGAGAGCATTCACCTATCCAAACTTGGGGGGTGTATTCTTCTCCATGCACTATCCCATCATCCTATCATCAATGATGGAACTTTCCTGTACATAAGAGCACTGTGGGGGCCAACGTGCCTGGAGATATTTATCTACATGCTATGGTGGTGATGCAACAATTGAAGCAAAAAGTCAAAATGTGCTTGCTTCAACCAATAGAGGGTCATGAAAAGGCTGTCTATTGGCAAGTCTTGGTTTTGATAGCATGGCGCAGCAAAAGCAAGTTGATAGAAATCTGGTACATTGTTGTTGGTTGATGAGCAGGGAGAGATGGGCAGTTTGAATTTATTATGAAGGATGTTGAGTCACTCGCAATCGTTTGGCTAAAAACACTCCATGTGCTCATTACGAGAGAGAGAGAGAGAGAGAGAGAGAGAGAGAGAGAGAGAGAGAGAGAGAAAGAGAGAGATCCAACAAGTCCTCAACTCAAGAGAATCAAGAAAGGGGGAAAAGAAGGTGGAAATAGAGATAGTAGAGATCTATTCGATGAATCTTGATCTCAAGATCTAATATGAGAGAGAGAAAAAGCGACATAAGACATAGCTACGCATTGCTATCTTGCTAGAGTGATTCCAAGGACTATAGTTCTATTCTCCACACACACACATGCCTCTACCTATATATGATTCCGTGTGTGTGTGTTTATATGTGTGTGTGTGTGAGAGAGAGAGATCCAATTGCCATGATTTTCTTGGTTGCAGCAACGCGTGGGTCACATACTAGTACTATAATAATGGAGCTTAAAATTTTCAAGAAAGGAGAAGCTATCCATGTGTCACTCATTGGTTCACTCAAAAGAAATCCTTACAAAACATCTACTCTACAATGCAAAAGCAAAGGGTAATATTGAAAATTCAAACTATACTATATATATATAATGGAGCTTAAAATTTTCAAGGAAGGAAGAGAAGGCTATCCATGGTTTGCTCATTGGTTCACTTGAAAGAAAGTCTTACAAAAATATATACTCTAAAATGTAAAAGTGAAGAATAACATTGTAAGAAATGACAAGCTTTTTCGAATCTAAAGTCAAATGACTTTGTACTCTACATAGAATAAATATTCCAATTTAAATGCACGTAACAAAAAAGAGATAATTTTAGTATATATATTTTTTTTCAAGATCAACATTGATATATATTTTTTTAAATTGAAAGTTTGTATTTCTTTGAAGAGATTGAGAAAAAGGAGAAAGCTTGAATGGTGTAGACTTTGGATTGTTTTGCTTTAAGGACATGCATGCATTATTAAGAGAGAGAGAGAGAGAGAGAGAGAGAGAGAGAGAAGAGCTCATAAAGACTCCGTCTTACCAAGGGAACCTTTCAAGCCCTTCAAATTTCCAAGATATTATGGTTTTCTTGGCATTATAGTGTATTTTCAAAGAGTAGCTAACATTTTTCACCCGTAGAAAATTGATAAAATGCTGGACAAAAACAAACACTTGCATTGGCACCCCAAATGGGATGAGAGATTATCTAATTAACGAGGCTTTTACCAATTTTGGGATATTTTGTCCTATTTATTTTCAAGAGTTAAACTATGAGACATGCTTAAAAATTTATAAATTCTCTAAATTTTGACAGGCAAGGGTGCTCATAAAAAATCAATCGCTTGAGAGAGAGAGAGAGAGAGAGAGAGAGAGAGAGAGAGAGAGGACAATATTTTAGTTCCGTAATGTAACAAGGATAAGAGGGGAGAGAGATAAAGAGAGCAAAATGTTTAAGGGTGTAGGAAAAATCTAAAGAGATGTTAGAGTTACACGAAAAGTCAAACAATTGATATACCTATGAAGAGAGAGAGAGATTTTTTTTTTTTTTTTTTTTTTGGGAGCGGGGGGCATGAGGGGAGCATAGAGATTTTGAATCTCATAGTTATTGTACTAGACGTATGTGACAAATATTTAAATTAAGCGCGCGTGCACACACACACACACACACACACACACACACACACACACACACACACATATATATATATATATATATATATATATATATATATATATATATATATAGAGAGAGAGAGAGAGAGAGAGAGAGAGAGAGAGAGAGAGATTTCAACTTGTACATGTCATCTCTTTATCATTCCAATTTTAGTAAATGCTACAAATCTTTAAAATAACTTGTTATAGTTTCTATATTGACGTTAGAATATTCTATAATTTCTTTGACATGAAAAGTTTCCTAAACTCTTGACCTCTACACACGTAACCCTCCCCTTCTACCTATGCATAGTGTTGTTGAGAGAAGATGCTAGCAGTCTAGTGTATCAATAAATAGTGCTGGCCCCGTGTGTGTCTCCCTTGACTAGGAGATGTACCTCTCTCTCTCTCTCTCTCTCTCTCTCTCTCTCAAAAGCCCTCAAGAACCTTTTGGCATTTGCCCTTTGTAGCCAAAATGGCTTTCATTTTATTGATGTATCTCAAATGACCATCTCTTTTCAATAAAGATGCACATCAAAAGTACTAATAATCTCTAAGATTAGCAATTTTAGAGCATTTTTGACTATTTTTACCCATTTCACTTCCTTTTGACTCGATTAATTTCAAAATCTCAACAACTAAGCTTAGGCAAACTTTTTCCAAACACTACTCACAAGGAGTCATCTTGTTGCATAGCTTAAATAACACACACACACACACACACACACACACACACACACAATGTTTAACATCACCAGAATAAATAATTGAGGGACAAATACTATCAAATGAGTTTTGATAAGGGGCGGGGGTGGGGGGATGAGAGAGAGAGAGAGAGAGAGAGAGAGTGTAATATACCCAACATTTATCCATATAAATCATTTCAATTATTTTGCAAAGTAATTGAGATTCTCAATTTTGTGAGTCATCATGAGTTTATCAGAGCAATCGGATTGAAAAATCGGGTTCAAAATCTATTTATTTATGATCTTTCTTTATATGGAACAATAGGTTTATGTGGGAACCTAATCTATGTGTGAAGAAAAACCTTAGAGATAGTATTTTTAGGAAAGAAAGAGAGGTGAGTCAAAATTAGAATACTTCTTTTTTTCTCTCAGAAGATAGAATGGGAACTTGTAAGTATAGAACTTTTTACAAATTGCACATAAGATCCGTGAACGTCACAAATTTTTTTTTAATAAATTTTTTGTTCTTTGTTTTTAGAGCCGCCATGACGTGCGAGCTTTTCCTTCTCTTATTCTTGAAACCTTCTCAGTATTCTTAGCACCCCCCTAGGGCCTATATAAAGGACCTTTCTCCTCTCACTTTGAACACATACATCTATAGAAGCGGAAGCTCTCTTGCAACGACGCGCCGGAAGAAGCCTCTCTCCCTTAACCTCTCACCTTCAAGTCATCTCCATCTCTAATCGTCGTGCCATCTCCCAGTTTGTAAACACACACTCTCTCTCTCCAACAACGTGCTTTTCTTTTCTCTATTCCGAAGCTATGGCTCCGGAGCGTGTAACGCGAAGTTCTAAGGATGCCCATGCCATTACACCACTAAGGAAGGTGGGAAGGAAGGTGTCTACTCTGAACGTATCTCATGCGGAAGCAGCAACCAAAGAAGAAGTCGAAGCCGTCCAACCTCCAGCACATGAGTTAGACGCACGCGCTCCAAATCCGGTAAGACAAATTTATAATTCTGCATTGCTATTCATGTTTGACCTGGGAAACTAAGCATAGGGAACCCCTTAAACTGTCCGAGATACGTGATTCTATCACAAGAAACAAGCATATGTTTTCATAGATTAGTGAAAGAATAGTTTGATAAATTGTCATTGTTTGTTGAATTGTTATTGCTCAATAAATTGATACTGTTTGATAAGTGGATTCAAATTGATATGAAGAATTGGGTGACCATGTTTGAAGAATCATTTAAAGACAAGAATTGTTGAAAGAATATCTTTTGTTCCTCGTGGGTAGCCAGATGATTCCGCGGTTAGCGGAGATTAAGCTGAGGTTATCTGCTCTCTTTTGTTCCTGGCGGTTAGCGGGATGCCTCGCGGGTAGCGGGATGCCTGGCTGTTAGCAAGATGCCTTGCGGGTAGCGGGATGCCTGGCAGTTAGCAAGATACCTCGCGGATAGCGGGATGCCTCGCGGTTAGCGAGATGGAAATGTTGCGTAATTCGCGGTTAGTGAATAAATCCTTTGCAAAGGCTCCGTTGGTTAGACTGAGGAAGTCCGCGGGTAGTGGCAACTCATGAGAAATTGGAAAAGTTATTTTTGTTGAATAGGGCTGTCTTCATTAGGCTTTGTTTGAATTGTTTTGGTATTGTTTGAAGGGCTGTATAAAAGAACTTGTGTTTGGAATTAACTAAGGAACACTGTTTGTATATATAAAACAGTGTGGTAAAAAGTGCGAGTGCGAGGTGGAAAGTGGGGGCTGGCTCAGGTTGCCAGTCAAGGATGGGTGGTCTCGATTAGTCGAGAAACTCTCCACTCCCTTTTATTAAGAGAAGTGAAATTAGAGACTCATTTGCACCAAGAGTCGAGATGACCCAAATCTACGTGATTAAGACTAAGTCTCATATCATATTTATGGCTTATGGATGGCGGTCGTGCCTCTTAAACGTGGAAAAAAAGGCATTGTTTATGGATTCTAAATATATCAATGGGATTTTATCTTTATGTTA
The DNA here is from genome assembly GCF_014529385.1 of Adiantum capillus-veneris. Lineage (NCBI taxonomy): Eukaryota > Viridiplantae > Streptophyta > Polypodiopsida > Polypodiales > Pteridaceae > Adiantum > Adiantum capillus-veneris. The sequence goes on along the minus strand of NC_140946.1, from coordinate 43,530,048 downwards.
GGAAATAGTTTCACTAGAATCCTAAAGTTATCGACCTGGCTTGTGGCGTATGACCTTTATAACCACGTAAACGATGGATAGAAGACTTCCTTTTTTCTGTTGCTCGTATCTCTACTTTGTGGAAACAGAGTAGGCTGTCGTCAATGGAAAAGGAGAATAAAGGAAGGCCATCTATCAAGTCGCCCCAATCTTCCCGGGTTTGAGGACATCACAATTGGTATCAGAGCATAGGTTAAAAAGATTTAATTGGTTACTTTAAGCTTCCACATGTGTATGGTTACTATACCCATTACCCAACTTGTATAGATATTATGTTATGCTGATTGACGTATACTATAGTTACGGTTCAAACCTCTATTATGTTTTCTCATGGAGAGATCTTTTGTAGACCCCTATATGCCATTTTGATGACTTTATGATTAGAAGATTGAGTTGTTTTTCTACAAAGAAATTGTTTGATTGGTTAAGTCATGTAAGTGAGTTTTTTGTGTGGATTGAATGAGCCATGTCTGGTTAAGTCATGTGATTGAGATAATCATGACTGGTTAAGTCATATGATTGAGTTTTGACGGACTGGATAAGTTATGACTGGTTAAGTCATGTGACTGAGTTTTGATGGATTGAATTATGGTTAAGTTTTAATAGACTGGGTAAGTCAAGATTGGTTAGGTCATGTGATTGAGTTTTAATGAATTGGATAAGTAAGGATTGATTAAGTCATACGATTGAGCTTTTAGTGGACTGGATAAGTCTAAGTTTGGAAAGTACCCTATTGAATTGAGCTATTATAAACATTGATGTATACTCAGGGGAATCCTCAAATCACTTCTACATTGGAAAACCCTTAGAACGATGCTATCTATATGGAGATTCAGGAGAAGAAGTTTTTGCTCAAAAAAATACAACCACCTTCTTTTAAAGGAGAGGGTGATGATATTGAGAAAGATGTAGAAGTATGGATTGAGCTATGGATGATTACTTCTCTGTTGCAAGGACCACACCTGTAAATCAAGAGATGTTAGGGATGTTTCGTCTCTCAGGGGAAGTGAAGTTATGGTGAAAATAACATTGTCATGATATGGGAGTGTTGGAGAACTCTCAGAGTTGGTGGGAAATCAAACAAGCGGTGAAGGAACGATACTTACCTCTTGCCCATGAAGCGATAAAGATGAATGAATTCTTTAGCTTGAAACAATACAGTTTATCCTTGGAAGAGTACTACTCAAAGTTTGTAAGACTAAAACGTTATGCACCATCAATGACCATAGAGCAGCAAGAAACTCGCTTTTGTCAAGGTTAAAAGAACCAATTACCTCGCGATTGGAAGCCCTGAAGCTACCACTGTACAAGATGCTTTACTACGAGCTAAACCTTTGACGAAGGAACAAGGGATTACAAGAAGAATCGAACAGAATCAAAGATTCAATGATAGACAACCACAAAGGGTTTATGCCGCTACTGCACAAGATTCTCGACGCTTGAATGTGGAGAGTTGGGACATTATTGAAACATTTGTCCACGGTTGACTAATGGAGCAGAAGTAGCAAGTGAAGAAGACTAAAGACATCACCCTTTTTGACATAATGATGGTCGCTAGTAATTAGAGTAGAAGTATCCTCATTTTTTCTCGAGATGAGGATATCTCAAATCCCTAAGTTGGGGAGAGTGTAATGTACCCAACATTTATCCATATAAATCATTTCAGTTATTTTGCAAAGTAATTGAGATTCTCAATTTTGTGAATCATCATGAGTTTATCAGAGCAATCGGATTGAAAATCGGGTTTAGAATCTATTTATTTATGATCTTTCTTTATGTGGAACAATAGATTTATGTGGGAACTTAATCTATGTGTGAAGAAAAAGCTTAAAGATAGTATTTTTAGGAAATAAAGAGAGGTGAGTCAAAATTAGAATACTTTTTTTTTTCTCTCTCAAGATAGAATGGAAACTTGTAAGTATAGAGCTTTTTAAAAATCGCGCATAAGATCCGCGAACGTCACAAATAAATAAATAAATATATTTTTTTGGTTTTTTTCAAAGAGCCGCGACGATGCGTGAGCTTTTCCTTCTCTTATTCTTGAAACCTTCTCAATATTCTTAGAACCCCCCTAGGGCCTATATAAAGGATCCTTCTCCTCTCACTTTGAAAACACACATCTACAGAAGTGGAAGCTCTCTTGCAACGACGCGCCGGAGGAAGCCTCTCTCCCTTAACGTCTCACCTTCAAGCCATCTACATCTCCAATCGTTGACGTGCCGTCTCCCGGTTTGTGAACACACTCTCTCTCTCTCTCCAACAACGCGCTTTTCTTTTCTCTATTCCGAAGCTATGGCTCCGGAGTGTGTAACGCGAAGTTCTAAGGACGCCCATGCCGTTGCACCACCAAGGAAGGTGGAAAGGAAGGTGTCTACTCCGAACGTATCTCATGAGGAAGCAACAACGGAAGAAGAAGTCGAAGCCGTCCAACCTCCAGTACAGGAGTTAGCTGCACGCGCTCCAAATCCGGTAAGACAAATTTATAATTCTGCATTGCTATTCATGTTTGACCTGGGAAGCTAAGCATAGGGAACCCCTTAAACTCTCCGAGAAAGGTGATTTTATCACAAGAAACAAGCATATGTTTTCATAGATTAGTGAAAGAACTGTTTGATAAATTGATATTGTTTGATAAGTAGATTCTAATTGATATGAAGAATTGGGTGATCATGTTTGAAGAATCATTTAAAGAGAAGAATTGTTGAAAGAATATCTTTTGTTCCTGGCAGGTAGCGAGATGATTCCGTGGTTAGCGGAGATTAAGCTGAGGTTATCGGCTCTCTTTTGTTCCTCATGGGTAGCGGGATGCCTGGCGGTTAGCAAGATGCCTCGCGGGTAGCGGGATGCCTCGCGGTTAGCGAGATGGGAAGGTTGCGTAATTCGCGGTTAGCGAATAAATCCTTTGCAAAGAGGAAGTCCGCGGATAGTGGCAACTCATGAGAAATTGGAAAAGTTATTTTTGTTGAATAGGACTGTCTTCATTAGGCCTTGTTTGAATTGTTTTGGTATTGTTTGAAGGGCTGTATAGAAGAACTTGTGTTTGGAATTAACTAAGGAACATTGTTTGTATATATAAAACAGTGTGGTAAAAAGTGTGAGTGTGGGGTGGAAAGTGGAAGCTGGCTCAGGTTGCCAGTCAAGGATGGGTGGTCTCGATTAGTCGAGAAATTCTCCACTCCCTTTTATTAAGAGAAGTGAAATTCGAGACTCATTTGCGCCAAGAGTCTAGATGACCCAAATCTACGTGATTAAGAATAAGTCTCATATCATATTTATGGTTTATGGATGGCGGCCGTGCCTCTTAAACGTGGAAAAAAAGGCATTGTTTATGGATTCTAAATATGTCAATGGGATTTCATCTTTATGTTAGGAAACAGTTTCACTAGAATCTTAAAGTTATCGACCTGGCTTGTGGAATATGACTCTTATAACCACGTAAATGATGGATAGAGGACTTCCTCTCTTTTGTTGCTCGTATCTCTACTTTGTGGAAACAGAGTAGGGTGTCGTCAATGCAAAAGGAGAATAAAGGAAGGCCATCTATCAAGTCGTCCCAATCTTCTCAGGGTTGGGGACCTCAGAGAGAGAGAGAGAGAGAGAGAGAGAGAGAGAGAGAGAGAGAGAGAGAGGAAGAAGAAGTGCATAAGAGACCTAAAAAATATAGACAACAAGTCTTTATTCTTGAATGCAATTTCTTACATGCACACATACTTTCTCAAGGAGGAAAAGGAGGTGGGATTTTTAGCATCGTAGAAACAATCACCATGAGTTGTGTGTGTGTGTGTGTGTGTGTGTGTGAGAGAGAGAGAGAGAGAGAGAGAGAGAGAGAGAGAGAGAGAGAGTCCTTGCATTTTTAAAGATTAGATTGACCAATGGACCTAAATCAACATGTAGCATGCTTGCAGACTATGGATATAATGGTCACAATTGACAAATATAATCTATGCAGGTTCTAGGAGAGAAAGAAATGTAGGCCATGGTTCAAGCTAAAATGTAAGAAAAGAAATTTGATGTGATCAAAGGTGAGCACTAAAGCATGGAAATAATACTCATTCTCTCAAATTGTCAAAGGACATAATCTGTAAACAAAAGGACGCTTTCCTACATTGCCTGAATGTCCGGTCTCACATTTAAGAGATTAGGAGCTAAGCTTAATGGTTGGTATGGTAGACATTGTGCGTAAGAGAGTAGGCTCAAGCATGTAAATTGTTGAATACAATCTACTCTCTCAAAGAGGAAAATGCTTTTGTAATTTGGAGAGAGGGAGCTATAGATCAATGACATGCATGATTTCAAGCCACACCCTCAATTTTGCACCACATCCTGCAGTTTAGCATAATGGCCAAAAATCCTACAAAAATAAACAACTACGCAACGTTATTTTTCTTTCATTTCTAGATCACAATTTAAGATGAAAATGATGTGAAAGTGTACATGAATAAAATAATGTGCACCTTATAGTACTAAGTTGCTTATGCATTGTTGTGATTGGGTGATGATGTAAACCATTACCATGCTTCTGCACAAAAGGAAGCCAACTCATCTCTTTGAAACTTGAAGCTTTCTTGGTATATTGGAAACTATGACACCTAATATTTTCACAACTCTACTCTTAGACATGAAAAGTTTTATAATTACAGTGTAGAAGTTATGGGCCTTCATCTTTAAAAACTTGTTGGCTTACCCGGTTTGTTCTTCTCAATTTGGTAGAAATTTTGTCAACCCTAGGTAGACCAAGGGAAAGACTTCCTTCTTACTATATAAGAGATTATGATGTGCAATACTACCATGCGTTGCTCATAAGAAAGGCGCAAGGATAGAAGCAAGTAAGAGAGTGAAGCAGAGAAATCAAATTCAATTGTGTTCCTATTGTTGAAACCAATCCTAGAATCCACTCCATTCTCAAAAGAAAATTTATTAAATTGACTTCTCTTAGCTTTCATCTCTTCACACCATGTGAACTTAGCTAATCTATATAATCAAGTTTCATAGCAATGCTACACCAAGATAGACCAAAAGGAGGACTCTCTCTCTCTCTCTCTCTCTCTCTCTCTCTACCCCAATAGAAGCACACAATGTTTGAATTTGTTGAGCAAGCACTAGCACCTCATAAAAAATAATGTCTTTAAAAAGCTCCCGAGCTTGGTATCAAAGAATGCTTTGCACCATCTTACATATATTCATGTTCAAGAGGTTGTGTCATGCATCACCTTTAGAAATGCAATAGACTATAAATGTAAGAAGAGAGTATTGATAGTGTTTCACTTGGAAGAGAAGATAGCCCTACAAGAACAGAGGTGATATTTCTTTGATTGCAGCAACAAGTGGGTCACATACTAACTACATTTAATGTGATAGTGAAACTTTTGATGGTGAGAGATTTGCACATTTTCTTCACCACTGCTCTATGGCCTTGTTAGGCCAAAAAAGGGATAGGTGTGCATTTTGTGTACAAAGAAAAGGGGAGTTCTTAACTTCTTCCTAGCCTTCAAAATGCAAAGTTGGGGAGGGATCCCCCCCCCCCCCCCCCCGGCGCCCAAGCCACGTGGGGATAGCTCCTCAATCCGAACGAGTGCTCTCTGCAATCCGGTAACACTGCGAGAGAGAGAGAGAGAGAGAGATGGATACGCGCGGTAACATTGGGCACCAATGACTCACGAGAATGGTGCAGAGCAAATAATTAACACCACTGCACACAATACCGTGGCAACGCGATCAACAGTTAGAGATCAAAATCTTAAAGAATGTCATGCGAGTGGCTTGCACCAAGTTTCGCAACCTCAGCTTCGCCATGTCTAGCTGCACTACTCCTATACATCGGGCTATGAAAGTGCCAGTAGGTGCACGAGCTGCTGCTCAGCAACACGCCCTTCAGGTCAGAGAATCAAAGCTGGATGTGAATACGGAATACCCTTTATCTGCACGTTTTTGACCTGTAGCCGTAGAGGCAATGGAAATTGGCACGGACTATGGTCTCTGGCATGACAGAGGTGACCTGCATCATGTTTCGCAACCTCAGCTTTGCCATGTCCAACTGCACACTACTCCTACTACATCCGGCTGTGCAACAAGTGGCAGCACAGTGCACGAGCTGCTCCTTGGTAGCACGCCCTTTAGGTATGGGATCAAGGTTGGATGTGAACATGCAATACCCTTCATTTTCACGTTTTTGACTTGCAGCCGCATAGTCAATGGAAAACGGCACTAACTATGGTCTCTAGCACGACATGCAACCGCTACATCAATCGCAAACACCGTTGGTTTTCGACGGCAGCAGCAGAGGCATTAGCAGTGATCAATACGTGGGGGAGGCAGAGAGCAACAAATTAGATGGCATGGCACCTGCAAATTCATTATTCTGGCAGCGATAGTCTTTTAGCTGATCGACTGCTCATGTGGGACGTGCTGGCAATTGACATGTACATTGGCACGTCGTGGGACACGACCCAATATCGCTCATCACCAGCGCACCCTTGCTATAAGCTGCCACACATGCAAGCCCTTGTCTTGCCATGGCTTTCTTGAGGCGAGGCCGACCGACAAGCTGATGTTTAGTTTGTAGACGCAATTTTGAGGGGATAATTCTTAATAATGTAATTAATCATTCGGAGCTAAAATCCATTGCTTCGACCTTTTTTTTTTGGCATGCTCGAGGAGGGAGTATACAGACGGAACGGATTCCCCCCGCCCCCACCCCCCACTAATGGGCAGAGTAGGTATGGCATCGTGATGTTGTTATACATTTTTTTTGGGCAACTGCTACTAATGGGCAGAGTAGGTATGGCACCGTGATGTTGTTGCACCAAATGGGTCTCTGCCTCTCCGGCCCAGACACTTGAATCACTATTCAAGAAAAACGTGCATCAGCTTAATATACTCCCTCTTGGGAATTGCAAAATGGCAGCCGAGAGTGTGACAGCCTCATGTAATGATTGATCCCTACATTAGGTGCGTCAAATTGAGAAGGCCATCCATCGAAGTTCGAACCAATTGAGTTTTGATGGGCTTGAGGCAACCTTAGAATTCTTAGAGTCTAGAGGTGCAAAGTTCAACAATTTGGCCACTTTTCTTCCTCCAGAAATGCTTGCACAATCTCAATGCACCCCTAGATATAACAGAAACATATGCTCATAGGTGAGACTGGCACGAGGGCACCCAATAAAGAGTGGAGTCATAGCCCTTTGTGAGCTCAAGATTGATTGTAACCTCACCTCAAACCTTGGTCGTGAGGTCAAGTGCTTACCACGGATCAAATCTATAACCTCGCGAATAGGAAGTGTTAGCCTTATCACTTTTCTTGGTGTGTGGAGTTGGTGATACGTATGTCTTGACAACAAATGATGTTATCTTGAGTATTGAAGACTACACTTTTTACTCAATATTATATTGATCTCACACGTGCGTCGTCTTGACAAAAACATACTAAAATTTTCAAGATTTGTAGGCTTACACTAAATATATGGTAAGAGGGGGCGAGAGAGAGAGAGAGAGAGAGAGAGAGAGAGAGAGAGAGAGAGAGAGAGAGAGTACTTTTCTTGACCAGCTTTTATGAAATTTGTACACAGAGAGACACAGAGAGAGAGAGAGTACTTTTCTTGATCTACTTTTATGAAATTTATCAAGAGCAAGGTGCTTGAGGGTAAGCACTAAGAGGGGCCATGCCGCTGTCGGAGGTGGCGCCGTTTTACTAGTATTATAAATATAGATAGAGTACTAAGCTTTTTGACTTTACAGTGGCGGAACATAACTCAAAAGTCTTTTCATTTTCTACTCTTTTCCTTTTCTACCATCTTAGTACTTACACTTCACTTTTGCATTTCAATGTTTTCTTTGAAATGGACCAGAGTGTGACAAGTGGAGGCCCTCTCCGTCCTTAAAAATGTTAAGCTCCATTATATATAGTACTAGTATGTGACCTGCATGTTGCTTTGGTTAAGAAAAGTAAGGTTGGAGTCACAATGGAACGACAAAAGTAGAGATAAAAAGGAGCCTTTTCCGAGTGGAACACCTAAGGTGTACACTCTTTTGTCGCCCCTCATGTCACACTGAAGATTGGAAAAGTACTTAGACCACACTTCTGCCACTGCGTCAAGGTTCATACCGACCGAACAATGTAACCATACCATTGCAAAACCTTAGTAGAGCACCATAGAACTCAACAAATGGCAATTGAAGGGTGGTTTTTTAAAGCCCAAAATTGAATGGATTCCATTCCAATGTGTAATTTTAGCTTACGTGTGGGAGAGTGGAACACTCCTTGGATTGGAGAGAGAGAGAGGGAGAGAGGGAGGGAGGGAGAACCCTTTTTGTGCCTTGCATCAACACTGGTTGCGTCACCTATCGTCATGCAATCTGAATACCTATGTCTAGCTATTGCGCTCTCATTGGTTGTGTAGGGTAACTCGCGGTTGCCGTCGTGAAATCTGAATCCAGTCTAAGGCCCAGTTTTGGTACCCCCACCTAGAAAAGGTGACAACATGTGAAAATATTCTCTTGGACAACTACATCTTATATGTGTCATTACCTTATCAACTCCTAAGTGGTAAATTTAAGGTTTTTGTTACCATATACATGTGGTAGTGATGTGTGTGAACACACTAGGACCGCCGGGGTATTTTTTCCCTCTTTAGGAGGTTTTTTCCCCCGAGCATTGTATATGCGTCCATCACTCTAGGGCTATCTATCTTTCCATTGCATAATAAGTAACACACTCTCTATTGTGTGCCTTGAGCTTCCTTCGTCTTCTCCAAGCTGTGTGCGTTTCTCTGCAACCCTAATTCCAACAATTGGTATCAGAGCAGGTTGCGTCCTCCCGGGCTTAGTCGCTAGCTGCTCCAGCACACGCCTGCTCACTTTCTTCGATTTCAGTGAGCTTTGGCAAGCGTTCGCAAGTCGACAAAAATTTCGGGGGAGCTCGTAGAGCTTAGTCTGCTCAGATTTTTGATTCGGGCTCATTTTGGCTTCCGTTTCCACTATATGTAGTACAAGCTATTTTGTCATTTTGTGCAGAATTTCTGTCAGTGCCGTTTTCTGCATAACAGGTGCCTCATAGTCTTCTACGGTTTGCGCTATATAGCACGTGTTGTTCCCGCTCCGTTTTTCCTATTTTCGGGCAGTTTTCACATCAGGTGCAACATTTACCATGGCTGACAACAACCTAGATGTGTTCAAGATGTTTGCTGCTGAGAACAGGTTGGATGGGGACAACTACCCTATGTGGGCTTATATGATGCAACATGTTCTTGTGTCAAAGGGCGTCTGGAACATTGTGTAGGGCATTGATGTACGTCTTGGTTCTGAGGATGTAGGCGATGTTGAGGATGTTGCAGGTCTTGTTGCAAGGATTGCTTCTATTAGAGTTGTTTTGCCTACGACAAAACAAGCTCGTTGGGATGTAAAGGATGCGCAGGCTCATGCATTGATTGCACTGTCTGTGAAGCACACCATTGTTCCTCACATCCATTCAGTAAAATCTGCAAAACAGGCTTGGGATATTTTGGCTGGTCTTTATGCAAGTCGCAATGAGGCTAAAATTGCTTTGCTGCGTAAAGCGCTGGAGTTGAAGATTATGCATGAGGAAGATGATATGGACACTTTCCTTGCTAGTGTCAAGGATATCAATGAGCAACATTTTTCTGCAGGTGAAGTCATTTCAGACAGTTCCCTTGTGCAGACTGTTCTTGTACCAGACTTTTGCTAGTACTTGGAGACTTATGACCCAAGGAAATCCAGAAGTTGTCAAGTTTGATGCATTATGCACATTGCTGTTGCAAGAGTCACTTTCCAAAAAAAACAAGACTAGACAGCATGCAGTTGAACAGGCTTTTATTACTTCTCAAAGAAAGGGTGGTAACAGCAATGCAACCACTTCTTATGGTTCTGCTGCAAGTGGCAAAAATTCTGTTTCTAATGCTTCTGTTGGAAGCAACTTGTCTGGAAACTCTAGTGATAAGGGCAAAAAGAAGATGCGTTGCCATTATTGTAAAGCAAATGATCACTTGATCAAGCAGTGTCCTAAGTTGAAGGCCAAAGAGGCTAAGAAGAAAGAGGGTGGTTCCACTGCAAATGCTGGTTCCACTACAAATGCACCCATTGTTGAGTCTTCTGTGAAAGGAGATTGTGATGCTGATGTTGATGCAGAATGGGCTTTTAGCGCATAGTGCACTTACAATCCTGCTATCCATGATGCATGCTTGTCAGTGCTGCAGATTCACACGTGTGGTATTTTGACAGCAGTGATGCTACAAAGCACATTACCTCACATCGTGAATTGTTTACCTCTCTCAAGTCTGTCTCTCACGGGAATTAGTCACTTGTGCCAACAATGCCTCTTATCCGGTTCAGGGAGTTGGAAAGATTGTGCTTACTGTTGTAAATGGCAGTTCCTTCACACTTGATGCACTTTATGTACCTGGGATCAAGAAGAATCTCTTGTCTGTATCCGCACTTGCTAGACTTAGACTTGTAGTCAAATTTGTGGATGACAGATGTACATTTCATGATCTCAGTTTTGGTGATGAAATTGTTGCATCTGGCCTTTTGTGTCGTGGGTTGTATAAGCTCACTTTGTATGACAAGTGTGGAAAATTGCAAGATGCAAAACTTTGGCATGCACGTTTTGGTCATCTGAATTTTGCCAGTTTGCTGCGTTTGCAGAAATCTGCTTCTTGAAGCACCTGTCAAACATGTTTGTGAAGGCTATATTTTGGGTAAGATGCAGTGTTCTAAGTTTCCAAAGGATGGTTCAATTTGGGCCACATGCAGGTTGTAGCTTGTGCATAGTGATGTTTGTGGGCTCATATAAACTCCGTCCTTGGGCAATTACCTTTACTTCGTGACTTTGATTGATGATTACTCCACGCATGCATGGGTATTTCCGCTTAAAGCGAATTCCAAAGTTTTTATGTACTTCAAACAATTTCTGGCTATGGTTGAAAATGTCTCGAAATGTAGTATGGGAACCCTCCGTTCCGATCGAGATGGGAGTATATGTCTCATGAATTTAATGCATTTCTGGCTAGTCATGGGATAAAACACCAATGTACAGTGCCTTATACACCTCAGCAAAATGGTGTTGCTCAGAGGAAAAACAGGTCAGTGACGGAAATGGCACGATGTATGGTCAAAAGTCAAGCTTTGCCGCGTTCTTTTTGGCTTGAGGCCATCAATGTGTGCCACTTATGTACTTAATAGGTGTCCTACGAAGGCTTTGCAGTCTATTACTCCATATGAAGCATGGCATGATAGAAAGCCTTCTATTGAGCACATGAGTGTTTTTGGCTGTTTGGCATATGCTCTGGTGCCACAAACACATTGCAGAAAATTGGATGAAAAGGTTGTCAAATGCATTTTTGTTGATTTAAGTGCTGAAAGCAAAGGTTACAGGTTATATCATCCGCAAACAAAGTGTATTCTGGTTTCACGAGATGTAGTGTTTGTGGAAGATTCTGTTCAACCCTTGCTGTCATGTACTAGAGATAGTAATGTAAGCTCACATGACATTTATGACACTTTGTTGCCTCTTTTTAGTGGTGGAAACCCCAAGGGATTCACCATGGAAAACTTACCGTACCACGTAAGTGTAGGGGAGGGGGTTTCTTTTACAAGTTATATAAGCGTATAAGCTAGGGGTAGGCCTCGAATAATTTATCTCCCAAGATTAAAAATAAGGGAGGGGGTATCATATTTATTGGGCGGGGGGGGAGGTGAGAAAAGGGAAAAATGAGAGAAAGTTTTTGTGTTTCAAAATGATTCCCAAAAGAGTTTTCCCTCGAACTTGTTAGTCAATAGCTGCAAAGATACATGCAAGAACTAACACTGCTTTGTATCAATTTCTTGTTTTATGATTATAATTCATTTGTTGAGGGATGAAAGCTATAAAGGGTTTGTATAGATGCAAATTCACATGGAGAACCTAACACAACTTTATAACCATGTTTTTGAGTAATTTAGATGGGTCAAAATTGGACGAGTAGCTAGAGTGCACGCTGAAGGGGCACATAGTTTGAAAGTCAAATTAAAACACATTGAGGGTACATCTAGTTATCAATAGAAATGGTTCCTTAGTACATGTCCAATCACTATGTTGCATGATCTTTGACTAGTTTTACTCAGTTAGATTATGTGAGACCTAAATTTTATATGTAAGATAGGGGTATGATAGTTTTCTACTTTGATTGTCGTATAAGCGTAGAAAAGGGGGTCATATTCCCTAATATGAGTCGTATACAGGGGTTTCATCAAAGTTGTCCGCTCGCAGGTGGCATCCTGTTTTGTATATAGAGTGAATCCCCAGGGGGTGGAAATACGAATGTAATTTCCAATGAGGAAAATGTACAACCTATGGGGGTTTCTGAAAATGTTACAGATCAGCCTATTACTGATGCAGATGTACATGATGTACTTGATGAGAACAGGGCCGAAAATGAGCAGGCTAGAGGTATGCCAAAATGGCTGGTGCACACTTTGCGTGACAGTAAATTGGATGCATCTTTGTCTAGTCATACTCGTTCAAGATCTCGCCATGCATCTTATGCATCAGATTGTTATGCTTTGGCTGTGTCTAGCTTACATGATATTGAGGAGCCTGTGCCTTTTGATGAAGCACAGAATTCAAAAAATTGGATGGTTGCCATGCAATTAGAATATGGTGCACTTATAAAAAATGACACATGGACTTTATGTGATTTGCCTCCTGGCAAAAAGGTCATTGGTACGAAGTGGGTTTACAAGTTGAAACGCAAGCCAGATGGTGAGATCGATCGCCATAAGGCTCGACTTGTTGCAAAGGGTTATGCACAAAAAAAGGCATAGATTATGAAGATAATTTTACTCCCACTTGTCGTATGACTACTGTGCGTTTTCTATGTGCATTGGCAGCTCATTTTGGTTGGGATGTACATCAATGAGACATTGTTACGGCTTTCTTGAATGGTGACATATTTAAGGAAGTTTATGTAACGCAGCCTCGCGGTTTTGTCATAAAAGGACAAGAGGACAAAGTGTGCAGATGTAAGAAGGATTTGTATGGGTTGAAGCAATCTCCTCGTGCTTGGTATGAGAAAGCTGACACTCATTTGGTTAAACGAGGCTTTTGTAACAGTCCAATAGAAAGCACATTGTATGTAAACCGTGAGGGTGATGTACTTCTCATTGTGGTTCTTTATGTCGATGATTTGTTGATCACTGGACCAAATGAGAGACATATTGATGAATTTAAGGCTGATTTGAATGCTACTTTCAAGATGAAATATTTGGGGTTGTTGCATCATTACTTGGGTATACAGTTTAAGCAGTGTGATGGTGGTATTGCCTTGTGTCAGAAAAGTTACATAGAGACATTACTATGTAAGTTTGGACTTGAGGATTGCAAACCTATTGCCACTCCCATGGAAATAGGTTTGAAGTTGAGTCTACATGATGCTGGCGATCCTGCTCATGTCACTGTTTACCAATATGCTGTTGGCTGCCTCATTTATGTATGCAACACGAGGCCAGATATTCAGTTTGCAGTCTCACAGGTCAACAGATTTATGCATAGCCTAGGGTCTAAGCATTGGAAGGCTGTCAAGAGGATTTTCCGCTACCTTAGTGGCACTTTACATCTTGGCTTGTTTTATACCAAGGGGGGATCATTGCCGCCAGACTTACATGCTTTTTCGGGCTCAGATTGGGCTGGTTGTTTTGACACGCAAGTGTCCACAAGTGGTTTTTGTTTCATGCTTGGCAGTTCATATATATCATGGTTGAGCAAGAAGAAACCTACTGTGGCCACTTCAAGTTGTGCGGCTGAGTACAGGGCAGTCTTCACAGCTATGGTTGAGTGTGTATGGCTCAGACGCCTTATGGCTGATTTGGTTTTGGACAGGACACTGTCAACACTATCTACACTGACAGTCAGAGCGCATTGGCACTTGCGAGGAACCCATTTTTTCACGCTCGCATAAAGCACATTGAGGTGCATTACCACTATGTCAGGGAGAGGCTCTCAACAGGAGAGATCAACTTGGCTTATGTGCCAACACAGGACAACCTTGCAGATCTTTTCACAAAGGCATTGTCTTGTGAGAAGCTTGAAGCTTTCCGCAAAGCTTTGGGCTTACTCCCCTTTGTGGACTGATCATGTCCTCAGGGCATGGCACTTCCGTTTACTCATGTGCCAGTTCTCGTTCACCGCATCACTCTAGGGGGGATTTGTTACCATATACATGTGGTAGTGATGTGTGTGAACACACTAGGACCGCCGGGGCATTTTTTCCCTCTTCACAAGGTTTTTCCCCCCGAGAATTGTATATACGCCCATCACTCTAGGGATATCTATCTTTCCATTGCATACTAAGTAACACTCTCTCTGTTGTGTGCCTTGAGCTTCCTTCGTCTTCTCCAAGCTGTGTGTGTTTCTCTGCAACCCTAATTCCAACATTTTTCCATTAACTATCAATAGTTATATCTCTTTGTCACTTTCTTGAGTACTTCCATTAGTGCTGAAAAAAACCTTAGGTTTAGTATAATCTCACCTACAAATTTTGGCATTTATTGCTAAATTTCAAATTTGAAGGTGAGAAAACCCAAAAAGTTTAGAGAAATCTAGTGTTAAAACATTTCAATATACTCAATTTGACTATCGTCTCGATGCTTGTGCTAATCGCCCCAATGCCACCTAGAAAATTTAGAGAAATTTAGTGTAAAAACCTTTCAATCTAGTCAATTTAACTATTGCCCTGATGCTTGTACTAATCATCCAGACCAAATTCTAAATTGGAAGGTGAAAACACCTACAAACTTCAAATAAATTTAGTGAAAAAACGTTCAATATAGGCAATTTAGCTATTGCCCTGATGCTTGTGCTAATTGTCTCAATCCCCATGTGAGTCATTCCTGGCCGTTATGAACCATCCTCTATCATCAAATGAGACTTCAAACCTTTCTCTCTATTGTCTATGTGAGAAAGACCTTGGGAGGAGATTTTTGCCTTCCTCTCTCTCTCTCTCTCTCTCTCTCTCTCTCTCTCTCTCTCTCTCTCTCTCTCTCTCTCTCTCTCTCTCTCTCTCTCTCTCTCGGCGAGAGCAATACATCTTAGCCTTTCTTTGCCTCTCTCACTCTCTGTATCTCCATGCACCGACAACATAAATGCTCTCTCTCTCTTTCTCTCCTGAGTACTTCCAACAATGCTTGAAATGTTGTAGGGTTAGTGTAATCTCCCCTACAAAATTTCATATTTACCATTAAATTTTACACTTGAAGGTGAGAAAACCTACAAAATTTAGAGAAATTTTGTGTAAAAACCTTCTAATATAGTCAACTGACCTATAAAAATTCTCATGTTTTGGGAAAAATGATTTCGAGCACCGACTTGAAGTCTCTCTCTCTCTCTCTCTCTCTCTCTCTCGCTAATGTGAGTGCTTACATTGAAAAGGAAATCTGTAAAGTGATGATGCAAGGTTTTCAACACACAGTGCACACCCATACACACACAGAATGTCACAGCTTGGGGAATGCGTCCTGCCAGCACGAAGTAAGAAAAGTCAGCGGTGAACTCTCATTATCCATGTTCAAATGACCAATCTATCTAGGAAATGAGGAATACATAAAACTTTGCATTTGACTAATACAAAGTAAAATTTGTTAACCGACCAAAAGTGCTTGTTAACTCTTCCTCTAGCTACCAGAGTCTGGATCCCCTCCACTACGATACATGCTTCCTCCACCATAGGGATTTTGCTATATATCAGCTAGCTTGCACTCATGGCAAAGCAGCCTGAGCCAGTTGACAGTCAAATAGTTGACATTCAATTGCACCGGAAACAATTGACTATAAAAATCATCATGTTTTCCAATCCGCGCTTTGAGCTCCTAACCTCAACATTTAGGTGCGCTTGCCTTACCACCATGCTACCTACGTGTGCTTGAGAGTAAACTGGAGCCTGTTGTTGATAGCGCCACACTACCTACTGCGCCCCCCAAAAGTGAAGTGATCTGCTGCATCGGTCACGTCCACGCACACGTTGGCAACTAAGCCGATATTTACCTAGAGCCCCACCATATACATTTATTCCCCCTTTGTAGTATCCACCACGTCCTGATCCACCATAATTGTTGCGCTTTAGCCCCCCATCATAGCCTCCTCCATTTGACCTTCCTCCATACCCACCTTCCCAGGCTATCAGAATAGTGTGAACGTCCACTGCTATAGCCTCCACCCCCACCTTCAGGTCCTTGATGTCCACCTCCACCTCCCTCCACTAAGGCTTTGGGCCTGGTTCTCAATGATGCTTTGGCCATCCAAATCTTTTCCATTCCTGACCTCAATTGTGTCCATCATGTCTTATCAAAATGATCAAAAGGATATGACTGTCTCGCTTCATTAAATGTATTCATATAATAGTAATACCTGCAGCATCTAGATAGTCACTCTGATTTGTGCATCTCTGAGAGTATAATGAGCTCTCGGACCCAATCTCTTCTTCCTCTCGTACATGATGTGGATCTGGGAAAAGCAGCAAGGGAAAAGCTACAACGGATGAAGGATGGAGGCTTTTGTCCGATTTGTTTTTTCATCTTAAGGATGGTACATGGCGTGGCCCCATTTCAACTTCCTCTCATCTCCCATCTCTCAGCAAAAGCATAACCGGGCCTCGATAGACAAATTACGACCATGGTGATGGTGATTTCGGGATGCCATATGAACCCTCTTATGTAGGGTATAAGCCCACACTCATGAAGACTCTTCTGGCTAACCAATTTTGAGGAGGCAGGTTCATCTAAAAGACAAATTTGGTCTGCATTGATTGTTGTTAAAGTGTCCATGCTTCCATGGCTTCCATAGGATCAACCACATGTCCATATGGTAAACATGGTCGATGTTATATGCCTAGCAGTGAATCTATGTGCTTGAAACTTGCTTTTACCGCCTATAGCTTTGCACCATGGCCATACTGGCTACTCTACATAAAACTCATGTTCCCTACATGGTCGTTCACTGCTCGAACCCCCTTGCTAGCAGAGCCACCCTAGGCAGCGATTCTATGTGCTTAAAACTTGCAGCTTGTACTGCATGCTTTGCGGGCAATGGTTAAGATTCATGGTGCTTGCCCCGTGTATGTGGAGGTGATCGGCAAATCCCGTCACAAAGTTTTTTTGGGGAGGATAAAGGGAAACAAACACAAAGGACAGCAATTGCCTCTTACATGCACAAGCGCGCATATAGTGTAGTGGCTCAGATACACCTCCTGAGGCCGCAAGTGAAGAGGTCAAATTCGTGTGTGCTCTGTGTTGCCTGTACTTTTTGGTCAACCGCCTATGGCCTACTTGATGTGACTGGGAACTGGAAAGGAGGTGTTTGCCGCAAAGGTACGCACTTTGCTATCTAAGCAAATCCCTACATTGCACCATATCCATACAAACTGCCAATAAGAAAAACAAAATGAACATGCATGTC